>NC_040039.1:12426794-12597209 GCF_003713205.1 Coffea eugenioides
GATACTAATATATCTTCAAGTTATACTTTCAGTTATGAACCCAATCAGATTCAAAGATCAAGTGCAATTGAAAAAAACAAAAGTTGCTGAATGCTGTCGGACGCTTGTGAAGACAGGATCGGACGTCCGATAATCATTGCGCAAATTCGGACGCATGAAGAACTCCATCACCGGACGTCCGAAGGAAATAAGACATTCCCCCTATCGCACTGACCTCGATAGGACGCAAGCATCGGACGTCCGATAGAATCTTTCAAACTCTTTGTCTGCTATCGGACGGAAGTACCGGACGTCCGATAGAATCCTTTAAACTCGATGAAAGCTGTCGGACGCTTACAAAGACAATACCGGACGTCCGATAGAATTGAAGAAAATTTCTCAAACTCACTGCCTGCTGTCGGACGCAAAAAACAGGAGTACCGGACGTCCGATACTCCCAACGGATAGTTGACTCTTCAGCTACTTTCTATCCGTTGGAAGTATTAATAAAGCACTTTCTTGATCTCCTATAAATAGAGCGTGGTCAGAATATTCAAATAACTTTGCAAATTGAGACTACATGAGATCTATAGTGATTTTAGTGTGAAAAATACTCTTTAAATAAGGTTTGTACTCTTAGTTGTGTAATTTTTGATAACCTTTTCTAGTGTGATTTAATTATTTCAATGGTGTACCTTTGTGAGAGTTATCCAAGTGATAGTAAAACTTCCTTACTTGACCAAGTATGGCTTGGGGCAAAGAGAAAATGATCGTTCCTTTGTACACAAAATATTGGTTGTAAATTGATCAAGTTGAAGAAACTTCCTCTATAAAATGACAGTCAAATTCAAGAGGAGTTTGGTGCTTGGTTTGATACTGTCTCTTTTACTTACTGTCTTGATATAAAAATTGCTCATCTCTTCTACTCACAAGCACTTGTGTTTTCTCATCAATTGTCCATTGTGTGGTCTTTTAGAAAAAGAGAGCATGCACACAAAAAGTTACTCACAACTTGGCCAGTTTTTTAATTACCTAATTCACTCCCTCTTAGATTGTCTTCGATCATTACAAGAATGTTGATCTTAGTTCCTATGTTTTGATGTTTACGAAACAAATGGATGATACTAATATCACTTCAAGATATACTTTCAGTTATCAACCCAATCAGATTCAAAGATCAAGTGCAATTGAAAAAACAAAAGTTGTTGAATGCTGTCGGACGCTTGTGAAGACAGGATCGGACGTCCGATAATCATTGCGTAATTTCGGACGCATGAAGAACTCCATCACCGGACGTCCAAAGGAAATAAGACATTTTCCCTATCTCACTGACCTCGATCGGATGCAAGTATTGGACGTCCGATAGAAACTTTCAAACTCTTTGTCTGGTATCGGAATGAAGTACCGGACGTCCGATAGAATCCTTTCAACTCGATGAAAGCTGTCGGAACCTCACAAAGACAATACCGGACATCCGATAGAATTGAAGAAAATTTCTCAAACTCACTGCCTGCTGTCAGACGCCAAAAACAGGAGCACCGGACGTCCGATATTCCCAACGGCTAGTTGACTCTTCAGCTACTTTTTATCCGTTGGAAGTATTAATGAAGCACTTTCTTGATCTCCTATAAATAGAGCATGGTCAGAATATTAAAATAACTTTGCACATTGAGACTACATAAGATCTATAGTGATTTTAGTGTGAAAAATACTCTTCAAATAAGATTTGTACATTTAGTTCTGTAATTTTCGATAACCTTTTCTAGTGTGATTCAATTATTTCAATAGTGTACCTTTGTGAGGGTTATCCGAGTGAAAGTAAAACTTCCTTGCTTGACCAAGTGTGGCTTGGGGCAAAGAGGAAGTGATCGTTCCTTTGTACACAAAATATTGGTTGTATGTCGATCAACTTGAAAAAACTTGCTCTATAAAGTGATATTCAAACTCAAGAGGAGTTTGGTACTTGGTTTGATCCTCTGTCTCTTTTACTTACTGTCTTGATATATAAATTGCTCATCTCTTCTACTCACAAGCACTTGTACTTTCTCATCAATTGCTCCATCGTGTGGTCTTTTAGAAAAAGAGGGCATGCACACAAAAAGTTAACTCACAAAGTTGGCGAATTTTTAACTACCTAATTCACTCGCCCTGCTGGATTTGTCTTCGATCATTGGCAAGAAATCGTTAGATCTTTAGTTCCTTAGGTTTTGATGTTACGAAACAAATGGATGATTACTCAATATAATTTCAAAGTTATACTTTCAGTTTATGACCGCATCAGATTCAAAGATCAAAGTGCAATGAAAAAAACAAAAGTTGCCTGAATGCCTGTCGGACGCTTGTGAGACAGATCGGATACGTCACGATTTAACCATTGCGCAAATTTCGGACGCAATGAAGCTCCATCACCGACGTCCGAAGGAAATAAGTACATTCCCGCCTAATCCAGCACTGACCATCAGATTGGACGCAGCATCGGACGTCCGATAGACTCTTTCAAAACTCTTTGTCTGGCTATACGGACGGAAGTACCGGACGGTCCGATAGAATCCTTTCAAAACTCGATGACAGCTGTTCGGACGCTTACAAAGACACATACCGGAACGTGCCGATAGAATTGAAGACAAATTTCCTCCAACACTCACTGCCAGCTGTCGGACGCAAAAAACAGGAGTACCGGACGTCCGATACTCCCAACGGATAGTTGACTCTTCAGCTACTTTCTATCCGTTGGAAGTATTAATAAAGCACTTTCTTGATCTCCTATAAATAGAGCGTGGTCAGAATATTCAAATAACTTTGCACATTGAGACTACATGAGATCTATAGTGATTTTAGTGTGAAAAATACTCTTTAAATAAGGTTTGTACTCTTAGTTGTGTAATTTTCGATAACCTTTTCTAGTGTGATTTAATTATTTCAATGGTGTACCTTTGTGAGAGTTATCCAAGTGATAGTAAAACTTCCTTACTTGACCAAGTATGGCTTGGGGCAAAGAGAAAATGATCGTTCCTTTGTACACAAAATATTGGTTGTAAATTGATCAAGTTGAAGAAACTTCCTCTATAAAATGACAGTCAAATTCAAGAGGAGTTTGGTGCTTGGTTTGATACAGTCTCTTTTACTTACTGTCTTGATATAAAAATTGCTCATCTCTTCTACTCACAAGCACTTGTGTTTTCTCATCAATTGCTCCATTGTGTGGTCTTTTAGAAAAAGAGAGCATGCACACAAAAAGTTACTCACAACTTGGCCAGTTTTTTAATTACCTAATTCACTCTCTCTTAGATTGTCTTCGATCATTACAAGAATGTTGATCTTAGTTCCTATGTTTTGATGTTTACGAAACAAATGGATGATACTAATATCACTTCAAGATATACTTTCAGTTATCAACCCAATCAGATTCAAAGATCAAGTGCAATTGAAAAAACAAAAGTTGTTGAATGCTGTCGGACGCTTGTGAAGACAGGATCGGACGTCCGATAATCATTGCGCAATTTCGGACGCATGAAGAACTCCATCACCGGACGTCCAAAGGAAATAAGACATTTTCCCTATCTCACTGACCTCGATCGGATGCAAGTATTGGACGTCCGATAGAAACTTTCAAACTCTTTGTCTGGTATCGGAATGAAGTACCGGACGTCCGATAGAATCCTTTCAACTCGATGAAAGCTGTCGGACGCTCACAAAGACAATACCGGACGTCCGATAGAATTGAAGAAAATTTCTCAAACTCACTGCCTGCTGTCAGACGCCAAAAACAGGAGCACCGGACGTCCGATATTCCCAACGGCTAGTTGACTCTTCAGCTACTTTTTATCCGTTGGAAGTATTAATGAAGCACTTTCTTGATCTCCTATAAATAGAGCATGGTCAGAATATTAAAATAACTTTGCACATTGAGACTACATGAGATCTATAGTGATTTTAGTGTGAAAAATACTCTTCAAATAAGATTTGTACATTTAGTTGTGTAATTTTCGATAACCTTTTCTAGTGTGATTCAATTATTTCAATAGTGTACCTTTGTGAGGGTTATCCGAGTGAAAGTAAAACTTCCTTGCTTGACCAAGTGTGGCTTGGGGCAAAGAGGAAGTGATCGTTCCTTTGTACACAAAATATTGGTTGTATGTCGATCAACTTGAAAAAACTTGCTCTATAAAGTGATATCAAACTCAAGAGGAGTTTGGTGCTTGGTTTGATACTGTCTCTTTTACTTACTGTCTTGATATAAAAATTGCTCATCTCTTCTACTCACAAGCACTTGTGTTTTCTCATCAATTGTCCATTGTGTGGTCTTTTAGAAAAAGAGAGCATGCACACAAAAAGTTACTCACAACTTGGCCAGTTTTTTAATTACCTAATTCACTCCCTCTTAGATTGTGTTCGATCATTACAAGAATGTTGATCTTAGTTCCTATGTTTTGATGTTTACGAAACAAATGGATGATACTAATATCACTTCAAGATATACTTTCAGTTATCAACCCAATCAGATTCAAAGATCAAGTGCAATTGAAAAAACAAAAGTTGTTGAATGCTGTCGGACGCTTGTGAAGACAGGATCGGACGTCCGATAATCATTGCGCAATTTCGGACGCATGAAGAACTCCATCACCGGACGTCCAAAGGAAATAAGACATTTTCCCTATCTCACTGACCTCGATCGGATGCAAGTATTGGACGTCCGATAGAAACTTTCAAACTCTTTGTCTGGTATCGGAATGAAGTACCGGACGTCCGATAGAATCCTTTCAACTCGATGAAAGCTGTCGGACGCTCACAAAGACAATACCGGACGTCCGATAGAATTGAAGAAAATTTCTCAAACTCACTGCCTGCTGTCAGACGCCAAAAACAGGAGCACCGGACGTCCGATATTCCCAACGGCTAGTTGACTCTTCAGCTACTTTTTATCCGTTGGAAGTATTAATGAAGCACTTTCTTGATCTCCTATAAATAGAGCATGGTCAGAATATTAAAATAACTTTGCACATTGAGACTACATAAGATCTATAGTGATTTTAGTGTGAAAAATACTCTTCAAATAAGATTTGTACATTTAGTTGTGTAATTTTCGATAACCTTTTCTAGTGTGATTCAATTATTTCAATAGTGTACCTTTGTGAGGGTTATCCGAGTGAAAGTAAAACTTCCTTGCTTGACCAAGTGTGGCTTGAGGCAAAGAGGAAGTGATCGTTCCTTTGTACACAAAATATTGGTTGTATGTCGATCAACTTGAAAAAACTTGCTCTATAAAGTGATATTCAAACTCAAGAGGAGTTTGGTACTTGGTTTGATCCTCTGTCTCTTTTACTTACTGTCTTGATATATAAATTGCTCATCTCTTCTACTCACAAGCACTTGTACTTTCTCATCAATTGCTCCATTGTGTGGTCTTTTAGAAAAAGAGGGCATGCACACAAAAAGTTACTCACAAATTGGCCAATTTTTTAACTACCTAATTCACTCCCTCTTGGATTGTCTTCGATCATTGCAAGAATGTTGATCTTAGTTCCTAGGTTTTGATGTTTACGAAACAAATGGATGATACTAATATATCTTCAAGTTATACTTTCAGTTATGAACCCAATCAGATTCAAAGATCAAGTGCAATTGAAAAAAACAAAAGTTGCTGAATGCTGTCGGACGCTTGTGAAGACAGGATCGGACGTCCGATAATCATTGCGCAAATTCGGACGCATGAAGAACTCCATCACCGGACGTCCGAAGGAAATAAGACATTCCCCCTATCGCACTGACCTCGATTGGACGCAAGCATCGGACGTCCGATAGAATCTTTCAAACTCTTTGTCTGCTATCGGACGGAAGTACCGGACGTCCGATAGAATCCTTTAAACTCGATGAAAGCTGTCGGACGCTTACAAAGACAATACCGGACGTCCGATAGAATTGAAGAAAATTTCTCAAACTCACTGCCTGCTGTCGGACGCAAAAAACAGGAGTACCGGACGTCCGATACTCCCAACGGATAGTTGACTCTTCAGCTACTTTCTATCCGTTGGAAGTATTAATAAAGCACTTTCTTGATCTCCTATAAATAGAGCGTGGTCAGAATATTCAAATAACTTTGCAAATTGAGACTACATGAGATCTATAGTGATTTTAGTGTGAAAAATACTCTTTAAATAAGGTTTGTACTCTTAGTTGTGTAATTTTCGATAACCTTTTCTAGTGTGATTTAATTATTTCAATGGTGTACCTTTGTGAGAGTTATCCAAGTGATAGTAAAACTTCCTTACTTGACCAAGTATGGCTTGGGGCAAAGAGAAAATGATCGTTCCTTTGTACACAAAATATTGGTTGTAAATTGATCAAGTTGAAGAAACTTCCTCTATAAAATGACAGTCAAATTCAAGAGGAGTTTGGTGCTTGGTTTGATACAGTCTCTTTTACTTACTGTGTGAGGACTCGCAAAATTTACTTATTTAATCTCCTATTTCTAGCTTAATTAATTATTTATTTGGTCTTTTACTCCGAATATTATTTTCTAAGCTCTTGAGACCTAATTACATGAAAATATAGTTTCATTATATTTTTAAAATGACTTGTTTCAAAAATTAATTTTCGGAAGCTCGTTTAGTGAAAATAGTGAACACGTCTTTGGAAATCTTGATCGATTGAGAGTACAATAGGTTTGAAATATTGGAGACATGTACAATGGACCTAAATTAGGCATTTTAATGTTTAAATACTCAAGTGATAGTTATTAGTACTATCGTTATAAGAATTTCTCGGAAGTTTCGCGTTATCGCGCTTAAATTGGAGATACGCGTTTTCACACGCGCGATTTAAATTCAGGAACTTTAGACCCTTGTTTGGAGACAATTAAGAGTGAATAATGTTTATATTAACATGAGTGCATTAGAGGTTTAGTGCACTAGTGAACCAAACGCGCGAGAAAATCGAGCCTAAAAACGTGCCAAACGAGCCTTACAAGAGTTGACTTTGGAACAATTTTTCACCACACATTTAATCTTCTTTGAGAAGCCAACTTAGATCAAAATCACACTCTCTCTTCTCTCTCCTCACAGCCGGCCAAGCTCCTCTCTCTCTCTAACTCATTTGCAACAAAAATTCTGCACACTAATCTCAACCAAAACTACCCCAAATCACCTCCAAATCACACCAAACTTGGAGACCACTTAGCAAACCTCTTGGAGGTTGGATTTAGCTAACAAAAGGCTGCATCTTCACGGGTTCTTGGAGCTTCAAGAGGGCCGAAATTTCTGATCTTGCACACCCAAGGAATAGGTAATGATCAACCCTTGGATTCTTGTCTTTTGGAATTTATATAGCAAGATTAAGCTCATGCATGCACTTAGTTAGCTTGTTTATGGTGAAAATGAAATGAGTGGGCTCTTGGTATTCCCACACTTGGGTTGTTGTTGCTGATTTAAGGATTAATGTTGGATTTAATGGTAGTTTAGTGGTTATAATGATGAGTTTATGGAGTGTTATTGTTGGAAACTCAAAGTAGAGGTCTTGGCAAGAATTTCCGAAAATGCCCCTGTTTTGTTCGGCCATAAGAAGGCCCATTTTTGGTGATCTATTGGCATGAACCTGATGTATATATGTTATATTATGTGTGTAAAAATTTTCGTTGGAAAACATTAACGTTTGGTGGGTCAAATGAATTTTTCTCCTAGAAGTGGCAATCTGGAAATCTGTTCCGTATTGCACTGTCCAGCGTTGGCATTTTGGCTATAACTCTGTCCTCGGATGTCGAAATCATGTGCCGTCGGTGGCGTTTGAAACTAGACATTCCTAGCTTTAATTTGGTATAAAATGCACGTTCTGATTCCTTGTGAGCAAGCCGAACCAAATGTTTTAAGTTCGCTGTCCTGTTGCTCTGTTCGTCTGGAATGAAGTGTTCAGGCAGCAACTTGATGCCCGAATTTGAACCAGATGGGTGCCGAATTTGGGAATGACTTCTTCTGTGATGTTTTAGTACTATGAATGTATTTTCCAACGGCATAAGCCATGCTCAATTTCGAGCTATATTGACTGAGTTGTGACTGAAACAAGTGGACTGCTCTGTTTTGGAAAACCCTAATGTTGGGACTGGTTTGGAACCAAATCTTGGAATGAACTTGTTAGTTGATGTTTTTGATATTAAACACTTACCAAAGATATTATGGGTGTATCTTAGACCCTTATTTCACAAATGAACCATGGTTGGATAACTTTCTTGGTTAGACGATTGGAAATTGGGAAATGCAAGTCAAAGGCAGTTTGCCTTAGGATTTTTCTTGAACCTTGGTTGGCTAATTAACTACCTTGCCGAAGGTATTTTTTCCCCGAAATTCGATAGAGAGATACTTTCCATATAGTATTGAAATACTGCCAATTTTGGTACCAATCCAAGTTCGTTTCGATACCGAATTAAATTTCTAGTGTTGGAGGTTCAAAACTGGAAATTCTTCTTCAGTCTTGAATCTTCCTCAACTTGGGGCTACTATATCTTGGTGCTCGAAACTCCATTTCTCAATCCGCTTGTATTGTTATACTCTTGGATTGTAACACTATTTGATTTCCAAATTTCAAAGGTTAGTTCAAAACAAGTGAATTTTACTGAATTTCCAAAATTGGCCAAAAACCAACCTTGAAACTGTCTTAGTATTCTACAGCTGTAACTTTGATCCAACTTTTGAATACCTTCCATTTGGAATCATGGAAAAGTGTCTTCTAGAAACTTGTAGTACTCGGAATGTAGTTTCCAATGGTATCAAGCTTTCCAATTTTGGACCTACGTAGTGCAAGATACGATTTTTCTAGAATTGACACCCAAAGCTAAAATTTGACAATTTCTTAGAAATGAGATTTTGGAAACTTGCCTTCTTTTCTCGATACCGATTGAACATTTTTAACTCGATTTCATGAAAAATGTTAGTCTCTTTCTTTAGACTTTAAAACTTTACTCTTGAGCCTCGATTATTAATAATTAAGGCCCAATTCATGAATTCCCTTTAGATTGTACAACCTTCTTTGATAAGTAGGAGTTCTAAGTGATAGTGTATAATAGTTAATGGTTGTTTACTCAGGCACTCGAGGGAATCTCCAAGGGGAACTCGGAGCGGACACCTAAACCGCTTGTTTGAAAACTACTCGCTTGTTTTGACTAGGTGAGTGTTCCATATAGGAATACGTAATTGAATAAGTCTAGGACACGCTTATTTCATGATTATTAAGTGCTATGTGTTAAGTATTTACCATACTCATGCCTATTTAAGGAATGTATACTTGCATTGTATATCTACACGAATTGGTTAAATCATTAACCATATCAAATGACCATATGAACTCGATACATGCTTAACTTGCTAGATTGTTTACTTAGTCTACTTGGTTTTGAAAAATGGAGTCGAGTGTGTACTTTATCGCACTCGTTCTCTTTTGAGATGAATAATTCATGCTTGAAAATACTCGAATAACATGACTTGGTATGCTAAGGTTGCATACGTCGTTGGAGTGAATCTCCTCGACTCTCACGTGGTAAAAATGGGATAACGGCCAATGATGGCCTATGCATATGACCAATGCTTGTCAATTAACCGTCAACCGTGAACAGTTAACCGTTAACCGTGAACCGTTTACCAACCCACATGACTACCTGATTACCTGACTATTTGCTCATATGATTTCTAATCTATATGATTATTCGATATCCGTGAATTATATGCTCCCATGAAATCAACTTGTATTGCTTACGTGCTTACGTGCTAAGTATCCACTTGATCACTTGATTATCATGAATCACATGTTATATGAAGTTGTCCATCATTGTTAGGCGAGTGTGTACTTTATCTCACTCGACCTACTCAAATGATGAATTTTACCTTTTGTCGAATTACTTGATTACTTGTGCATGTTGTAAGCTCTAAGCTGAACTTGGGCCCTGCCTCGGTTACTGACCTACTCGAGCCAGGACTGGGCTCGGTCGGGTAGGTTGGAACCCTGGACAACCGTTTCGGTATACTCGAGTATTACCACTGGAGGGATAAGGTGATGGCCAGTCAAACCGAGGGGATCCGGAAGTCATAAGGTGCAGATGACCGACAGAGTTCCACTGGAACACCGTATCCTACAGTATATGTTTACCTTGTATCATAATAATTGTTTCGTGCTAAAATGCCAACATGAAATCCTGAGCTATGCCTGTAATAAGCTCCAATCACTCGTGAACTATACATGCCAATGTCTCATACCATGATAAATGTCTCAAATTACCGTACAAAGATTATCACCTCATGATAACATGCCATTGTGTAACCTTGAACCATGCATATGATATGCCCAACTTACTTGATTTATTTGAACCGTTAGAGTGTCTTGGAACCTCACTGGGCTGTGTAGCTCATTCCACGTTGTGGTTTTCTTTTACAGGGTTCGAGACCAAGGGTACTCGTGAGTAGTACTAGAATGTTTTCTTTTGAAGACTTTAAGTTATATTATAACGGATGGCTATTGTACCATTTTCCGTTGGGTTGTATTTAAGCTTGAAAGCTACATAATTGTAAGTGTGAGATATTTGAAGTACTTTAATTATGTATTGAAGTTACTTATAGTATTTCGAGCTCTTGAATGATGGATTGTAGTGAGTCCTGGCGAGAGCTGGGCAGGCGTCCCGCGGATACCCTTTGGTTCGCCTTAGGGAGAAGTGGGGGCGTCACAGTTGGTATCAGAGCTTAGGCTTCAGATCTTTGTAGTGTATCCTAGGCTTAAATGTTTAGGATGCCGGACTGTGGGACTGGTTTGAAAGTTAAAAGATTGCTTGTAGCAATGAAATTTAGAGCCAATTCACGTGGTCTCTACAAAGGAGCAAGATAGGACCAAGTGGTGTTATGGTCCTTACTATGTGATTGAGTAAAGGCTTAAGTGCCCTTCTAGAAATGTAAGCTGTGAATCATGAATATTGTAGGTTGTAAAACCTTTATCTTGATAATTGGAGGGAATTTGATATGTATGTTGGGTAGGAATCTCGAATGTGGTGATTTACTCTTGGGACCGGCCAGCTCGAGTTGTGAATTACCTTATTTCGGATTCTTGTACCCGAGTACTTGAGAGTTGAGGGCAACCATAAGGACTTTATATCTCCATTTTTGGGGAATAAGAATGAATCGATATTTCATGTGAATGGTTACAGGAAACCAATAATTGTTTGGTTAAGATGGTACAATAATTAAGAGTGGAAGATGGAAAATATTGTAACTCAAAAGATCCTTGTGTTGGGATTGAAATCGAGCATGTTAGGGAACGAGAATCGTCTAGTTCCAATTAATCTAGTGGATCCCTACTTGTGATCTTTCATAGTGAGACGATGGGAGTAGAACTTAAGAGTTTGCGCCTTGGAAGATGAATGTACTTGTGATAATCACTTGTTTATTTTTGTTATTGACTTTGACTTGGCATGAACTTTACTTGGCCATAATTTGTGTTATGATTTAATGAACTCTAGTTTGTGTTTACTTGCATAGTGATAATGTTATTTGTGTAAGTGACTTCATCCTTTTTAAATGTTGCTACTGGTATATGAGTATAGTTCAATTTTAACTAAGTGTGAGGGTTATGCATGTGCGTATAGATTAGTTGTGAACATGGAAACTAGAGGACAACGAAAGGGACGTCAACCTAGACAACCCCGAAATGAAAGAGTAGCTAATGGGTCCGATATTGATCAAAACGTTGAGCTAAGTGTTGGGAGAGGAAATGACCAAATGGGACAAGTTTTAACTCGCATGACGGATATCCTGGAGCTCTTGGTAGCTCAACAAGGTCAAGGTGTTGGACAAGGAAACCAACGTGGAAATCAAGAGATAGGGGAGGATCGAGCTTTAGAGCGGTTTCAAAAATTTTCCCCGCCCAAGTTTGCTGGAGGACCTGATCCAGAGGTGGCTGAGAATTGGTTAGAGAATATAAGAAATATATTCGATGCCTTGGATTACACAGAGGAGAGACAAGTCACCTTTGCTGTATTTCAACTTGAAGGAGCAGCCCGAGCCTGGTGGAATGTTATAAGAAACAAGTGGGAAAGAGATCAAACCCTAAGGACTTGGATAAACTTTGTACGTGAATTTAATGAGAAATTTCTTCCTCCACTTGTCCAAGAAAAGAGAGAAGATGATTTTATAAAGCTTCGTCAAGGAACTTTGAGCGTAGCTGAGTATGAAACACGCTTTACAAAGTTATCTACATATGCCCCAGAATTGGTGGCTACTGAACGGAAGAGAATAAGAAGGTTTATCCAAGGATTAGATTTGGAAATCCAAGATGCCCTTGCTGCAGCACAGGTTGAAACATTTAGTGACGCTCTCGAAAAAGTGCAAAGGGTAGAAAGCACAAAATCTCAACTGAGAGCTCTCCAAGCAAGGAAAAGAGATGCATCTGATAGTACACTAGGAGGAAATGGACCACCACCCAAAGTTAGAAAAGAAGTGGATGGAGTAGGACTGTTATTTCCTGCACCACTCATGATAAAGGAACCAAAAGGAACTATGTCGCGAGGGACTTCAGTAGAACAGACACGATCAAAGAGAACCTCGCAAGCCAGTCAGGTCACAACACCTCGTCCGACTTGTGGATATTGTGGAAGGACGAATCACATTGAAGAAAACTGTTGGCTAAAGGGACGAAAGTGTATGGGGTGTGGGAGTACCAACCATAAAGTTCATGACTGTCCAAGGAGGTATCCACGAGAAACTACTGCTCCACAAGGAAATGGAACTGTCCCTCGACAAGTCAATGGAAGGAGAAACCGACCAATAGCATCTGAAAGAACGCATAACATGAACACACCACATGGTTCAGAGTTGTCTGAAATTACAGAAGGTATGAATTTCGAGGACGAAATTCTTTTAAGGAGGGGAGGTTGTGAGGACTCGCAAAATTTACTTATTTAATCTCCTATTTCTAGCTTAATTAATTATTTATTTGGTCTTTTACTCCGAATATTATTTTCTAAGCTCTTGAGACCTAATTACATGAAAATATAGTTTCATTATATTTTTAAAATGACTTGTTTCAAAAATTAATTTTCGGAAGCTCGTTTAGTGAAAATAGTGAACACGTCTTTGGAAATCTTGATCGATTGAGAGTACAATAGGTTTGAAATATTGGAGACATGTACAATGGACCTAAATTAGGCATTTTAATGTTTAAATACTCAAGTGATAGTTATTAGTACTATCGTTATAAGAATTTCTCGGAAGTTTCGCGTTATCGCGCTTAAATTGGAGATACGCGTTTTCACACGCGCGATTTAAATTCAGGAACTTTAGACCCTTGTTTGGAGACAATTAAGAGTGAATAATGTTTATATTAACATGAGTGCATTAGAGGTTTAGTGCACTAGTGAACCAAACGCGCGAGAAAATCGAGCCTAAAAACGTGCCAAACGAGCCTTACAAGAGTTGACTTTGGAACAATTTTTCACCACACATTTAATCTTCTTTGAGAAGCCAACTTAGATCAAAATCACACTCTCTCTTCTCTCTCCTCACAGCCGGCCAAGCTCCTCTCTCTCTCTAACTCATTTGCAACAAAAATTCTGCACACTAATCTCAACCAAAACTACCCCAAATCACCTCCAAATCACACCAAACTTGGAGACCACTTAGCAAACCTCTTGGAGGTTGGATTTAGCTAACAAAAGGCTGCATCTTCACGGGTTCTTGGAGCTTCAAGAGGGCCGAAATTTCTGATCTTGCACACCCAAGGAATAGGTAATGATCAACCCTTGGATTCTTGTCTTTTGGAATTTATATAGCAAGATTAAGCTCATGCATGCACTTAGTTAGCTTGTTTATGGTGAAAATGAAATGAGTGGGCTCTTGGTATTCCCACACTTGGGTTGTTGTTGCTGATTTAAGGATTAATGTTGGATTTAATGGTAGTTTAGTGGTTATAATGATGAGTTTATGGAGTGTTATTGTTGGAAACTCAAAGTAGAGGTCTTGGCAAGAATTTTCGAAAATGCCCCTGTTTTGTTCGGCCATAAGAAGGCCCATTTTTGGTGATCTATTGGCATGAACCTGATGTATATATGTTATATTATGTGTGTAAAAATTTTCGTTGGAAAACATTAACGTTTGGTGGGTCAAATGAATTTTTCTCCTAGAAGTGGCAATCTGGAAATCTGTTCCGTATTGCACTGTCCAGCGTTGGCATTTTGGCTATAACTCCGTCCTCGGATGTCGAAATCATGTGCCGTCAGTGGCGTTTGAAACTAGACATTCCTAGCTTTAATTTGGTATAAAATTCACGTTCTGATTCCTTGTGAGCAAGCCGAACCAAATGTTTTAAGTTCGCCAAGCTCCTCTCTCTCTCTAACTCATTTGCAACAAAAAAATTCTGCACACTAATCTCAACCAAAACTACCCCAAATCACCTCCAAATCACACCAAACTTGGAGACCACTTAGCAAACCTCTTGGAGGTTGGATTTAGCTAACAAAAGGCTGCATCTTCACGGGTTCTTGGAGCTTCAAGAGGGCCAAAATTTCTGATCTTGCACACCCAAGGAATAGGTAATGATCAACCCTTGGATTCTTGTCTTTTGGAATTTATATAGCAAGATTAAGCTCATGCATGCACTTAGTTAGCTTGTTTATGGTGAAAATGAAATGAGTGGGCTCTTGGTATTCCCACACTTGGGTTGTTGTTGCTGATTTAAGGATTACTGTTGGATTTAATGGTAGTTTAGTGGTTATAATGATGAGTTTATGGAGTGTTATTGTTGGAAACTCAAAGTAGAGGTCTTGGCAAGAATTTCCGAAAATGCCCCTGTTTTGTTCGGCCATAAGAAGGCCCATTTTTGGTGATCTATTGGCATGAACCTGATGTATATATGTTATATTATGTGTGTAAAAATTTTCGTTGGAAAACATTAACGTTTGGTGGGTCAAATGAATTTTCCTCCTAGAAGTGGCAATCTGGAAATCTGTTCCGTATTGCACTGTCCAGCGTTGGCATTTTGGCTATAACTCTGTCCTCGGATGTCGAAATCATGTGCCGTCGGTGGCGTTTGAAACTAGACATTCCTAGCTTTAATTTGGTATATAATGCACGTTCTGATTCTTTGTGAGCAAGCCGAACCAAATGTTTTAAGTTCGCTGTCCTGTTGCTCTGTTCATCTGGAATGAAGTGTTCAGGCAGCAACTTGATGCCCGATTTTGAACCAGATTGGTGCCGAATTTGGAAATGATTTCTTCTGTGATATTTTACCCCTATGAACTTATTTTCCAACGGCGTAAGCCATGCTCGATTTCGAGTTAAATTGACTGAGTTGTGACTGAAACAAGTGGACTGCTCTGTTTTGGAAAAACCCTAATGTTGGACTGGTTTGGAACAAGATATTGGAGTGAACTTGTTAATTGATGTTCTTGATACTAAACACTTACCAAAGGCATTATGGATGTTTCTTAGGCCTTTATTTCACAAATGAACCATGATTGTATAGTTTGCTTGATTAGACGTTTTGAATTGGGTAATGAAAGTCTCAAGGCAGATTGCCTTATAATTTTCCTGAACTTTGGTTGACTAATTAACTATCTTACCGAAAGTATTTTTCCCTGAAATTTGATAGAGTGGTACCTTTCATATGGGAGTAAAATACTGCCAATTTTGGTGCCGATTCAAGTTCGTTTCGATACCCAATTGAATTACTAAAGTTAGAGGTTCAAATCTGGAAAATTCTCATCCAGTCTTGAATTTGCTCAACTTCGGGCTACCGTATCTCGGTGCTCGAAACTCCGTTTCTCAATCCGCTTGTTTTGTTATACTCTTGGATTGCAACACTATTTGATTTCCAAATTTCAAAGGTTAGTTCAAAACAAGTGAATTTTACTGAATTTCCAAAATTGGCCAAAAACCAACCTTGAAACTGTCTTAGTATTCTACAGCAGTAACTTTGATCCAACTTTTGAATACCTTCCATTTCGAATCATGGAAAAGTGTCTTCTAGAAACTTGTAGTACTCGGAATGTAGTTTCCAATGGTATCAAGCTTTCCAATTTTGGACCTACGTAGTGCAAGATACGATTTTCTAGAATTGACACCCAAAGCTAAAATTTGACAATTTCTTAGAAATGAGATTTTGGAAACTTGCCTTCTTTTCTCGATACCGATTGAACATTTTGAACTCGATTTCATGAAAAATGTTAGTCTCTTTCTTTAGACTTTAAAACTTTACTCTTGAGCCTCGATTATTAATAATTAAGGCCCAATTCATGAATTCCCTTTAGATTGTACAACCTTCTTTGATAAGTAGGAGTTCTAAGTGATAGTGTATAATAGTTAATGGTTGTTTACTCAGGCACTCGAGGGAATCTCCAAGGGGAACTCGGAGCGGACACCTAAAACGCTTGTTTGAAAACTACTCGCTTGTTTTGACTAGGTGAGTGTTCCATATAGGAATACGTAATTGAATAAGTCTAGGACACGCTTATTTCATGATTATTAAGTGCTATGTGTTAAGTATTTACCATACTCATGCCTATTTAAGGAATGTATACTTGCATTGTATATCTACACGAATTGGTTAAATCATTAACCATATCAAATGACCATATGAACTCGATACATGCTTAACTTGCTAGATTGTTTACTTAGTCTACTTGGTTTTGAAAAATGGAGTCGAGTGTGTACTTTATCGCACTCGTTCTCTTTTGAGATGAATAATTCATGCTTGAAAATACTCGAATAACATGACTTGGAGTGAATCTCCTCGACTCTCACGTGGTAAAAATGGGATAACGGCCAATGATGACCTATGCATATGACCAATGCTTGTCAATTAACCGTCAACCGTGAACAGTTAACCGTTAACCATGACCGTTTACCAACCCACATGACTACCTGATTACCTGACTATTTGCTCATATGATTTCTAATCTATATGATTATTCGATATCCGTGAATTATATGCTCCCATGAAATCAACTTGTATTGCTTACGTGCTTACGTGCTAAGTATCCACTTGATCACTTGATTATCATGAATCACATGTTATATGAAGTTGTCCATCATTGTTAGGCGAGTGTGTACTTTATCTCACTCGACCTACTCAATGATGAATTTTACCTTTTGTCGAATT
The DNA here is from genome assembly GCF_003713205.1 of Coffea eugenioides. Classification (NCBI taxonomy): domain Eukaryota; kingdom Viridiplantae; phylum Streptophyta; class Magnoliopsida; order Gentianales; family Rubiaceae; genus Coffea; species Coffea eugenioides. Next base: position 12,443,892 of record NC_040039.1, read on the forward strand.
ACTTGATTACTTGTGCATGTTGTAAGCTCTAAGCTGAACTTGGGCCCTGCCTCGGTTACTGACCTACTCGAGCCAGGACTGGGCTCGGTCGGGTAGGTTGGAACCCTGGACAACCGTTTCGGTATACTCGAGTATTACCACTGGAGGGATAAGGTGATGGCCAGTCAAACCGAGGGGATCCGGAAGTCATAAGGTGCAGATGACCGACAGAGTTCCACTGGAACACCGTATCCTACAGTATATGTTTACCTGGTATCATGATGATTGTTTCGTGCTAAAATGCCAACATGAAATCCTGAGCTATGCCTGTAATAAGCTCCAATCACTCGTGAACTATACATGCTAATGTCTCATACCATGATAAATGTCTCAAATTACCCGTACAATGATTATCACCTCATGATAACATGACATTGTGTAACCTTGAACCATGCATATGATATGCCCAACTTACTTGATTTATTTGAACTGTTAGAGTGTCTTGGAACCTCACTGGGCTGTGTAGCTCATACCACGTTGTGGATTTCTTTTACAAGGTTCGAGACCAAGGGTGCTCGTGAGTAGTACTAGATTGTTTTCTTTTGAAGACTTTAAGTTATATTATAACGGATGGCTATTGTACCCTTTTCCGTTGGGTTGTATTTAAGCTTGAAAGCTACATAATTGTAAGTGTGAGATATTTGAAGTACCTTAATTGTGTATTGAAGTTAATTAAAGTATTTCGAGCTCTTGAATGATGGATTGTAGTGAGTCCTGGCGAGAGCTGGGCAGGCGTCCCGCGGATACCCTTTGGTTCGCCTTTGGGAGAAGTGGGGGCGTCACAGTTGGTATCAGAGCTTAGGCTTCAGATCTTTGTAGTGTATCCTAGGCTTAAATGTTTAGGATGCCGGACTGTGGGACTGGTTTGAAAGTTAAATGATTGCTTGTAGCAATGAAATTTAGAGCCAATTCACGTGGTCTCTACAAAGGAGCAAGATAGGACCAAGTGGTGTTATGGTCCTTACTATGTGATTGAGTAAAGGTTTAAGTGCCCTTCAAAAAAAAAAAATGTAAGCTGTGAATCATGAATGTTATAGGTTGTAAAACCTTTATCTTGATAATTGGAGGGAATTTGATATGTATGTTGGGTAGGAATCTCGAATGTGGTGATTTAGTCTTGGGACCGGCCGGCTCGAGTTGTGAATTACCTTATTTCGGATTCTTGTACCCGAGTACTTGAGAGTTGAGGGCAACCATAAGGACTTTATATCTCCATTTTTGGGGAATAAGAATGAATCGATATTTCATGTGAATGGTTGCAGGAAACCAATAATTGTTTGGTTAAGATGGTACAATAATTAAGAGTGGAAGATGGAAAATATTGTAACTCAAAAGATCCTTGTGTTGGGATTGAAATCGAGCATGTTAGGGAATGAGAATCGTCTAGTTCCAATAATCTAGTGAATCCCTACTTGTGATCTTTTATAGTGAGACGATGGGAGTAGAACTTAGAGTCTGCGCCTTGAAGATGAATGTACTTGTGATGATCACTTGTTTATTTTGCTATTGACTTTGACTTGGCATGAACTTTACTTGGCCATAACTTGTTTTATAATTTAATGAACTCTAGTTTGTGTTTACTTGCATAGTGATAATGTTATTTGTGTAAGTGACTTCATTCTCTTTAAATGTTGCTACTGGTATATGAGTATAGTTCAATTTTAACTAAGTGTGAGGGTTATGCATGTGCGTATAGATTAGTTGTGAACATGGAAACTAGAGGACAACGAAAGGGACGTCAACCTAGACAACCCCGAAATGAAAGAGTAGCTAATGGGTCCGGTATTGATCAAAACGTTGAGTCAAGTGTTGGGAGAGGAAATGACCAAATGGGACAAGTTTTAACTCGCATGACGGATATCCTGGAGCTCTTGGTAGCTCAACAAGGTCAAGGTGTTGGACAAGGAAACCAACGTGGAAACCAAGAGATAGGGGAGGATCGAGCTTTAGAGCGGTTTCAAAAATTTTCCCCGCCCAAGTTTGCTGGAGGACCTGATCCAGAGGTGGCTGAGAATTGGTTAGAGAATATAAGAAATATATTCGATGCCTTGGATTACACAGAGGAGAGACAAGTCACCTTTGCTGTATTTCAACTTGAAGGAGCAGCCCGAGCCTGGTGGAATGTTATAAGAAACAAGTGGGAAAGAGATCAAACCCTAAGGACTTGGATAAACTTTGTACGTGAATTTAATGAGAAATTTCTTCCTCCACTTGTCCAAGAAAAGAGAGAAGATGATTTTATAAAGCTTCGTCAAGGAACTTTGAGCGTAGCTGAGTATGAAACACGCTTTACAAAGTTATCTACATATGCCCCAGAATTGGTGGCTACTGAACGGAAGAGAATAAGAAGGTTTATCCAAGGATTAGATTTAGAAATCCAAGATGCCCTTGCTGCAGCACAGGTTGAAACATTTAGTGACGCTCTCGAAAAAGCGCAAAGGGTAGAAAGCACAAAATCTCAACTGAGAGCTCTCCAAGCAAGGAAAAGAGATGCATCTGATAGTACACTAGGAGGAAATGGACCACCACCCAAAGTTAGAAAAGAAGTGGATGGAGTAGGACTGTTATTTCCTGCACCACTCATGATAAAGGAACCAAAAGGAACTATGTCGCGAGGGACTTCAGTAGAACAGACACGATCAAAGAAAACCTCACAAGCCAGTCAGGTCACAACACCTCGTCCGACTTGTGGATATTGTGGAAGGACGAATCACATTGAAGAAAACTGTTGGCTAAAGGAACGAAAGTGTATGGGGTGTGGGAGTACCAACCATAAAGTTCATGACTGTCCAAGGAGGTATCCACGAGAAACTACTGCTCCACAAGGAAATGGAACTGTCCCTCGACAAGTCAATGGAAGGAGAAACCGACCAATGGCATCAGAAAGAAAGCATAACATGAACACACCACATGGTTCAGAGTTGTCTGAGATTACAGAAGGTATGAATTTCGAGGACGAAATTCTTTTAAGGAGGGGAGGTTGTGAGGACTCGTAAAAACTATTATTTTTTTAGCCTAATTTGTGGCTTAATAAATTATTTAATTGGATATTTGCCTCGAGGAATATTTTCTAGTCTTATTAGACCTAAATACATGGTAATATAACTTCGTTATATTTTTAAAGTAACTCATTTCACGAATTAATTTTCTGGAGCGCGTTTAGTAAAAACAGTGAATAGTGCTTGAAGATTTTATCCGCTTGAGAGTACAATAAGTTTGGAATATTGGAGACATGTACAATGGACCTAAATTCGGTATTTTAATGTTTAAATACTCAAGTGATAGTTATTAGTACTATCGTTATAAGAATTTCCCGGAAGTTTCGCGTTATAGCGGTAAAATTGGCGGTACGCGTTTTCACACGCGCGACTTTATTTGAGGAACTTTAGACCCTTGTTTCGAGACAATTAAGAGTGAATAATGTTTATATTAACATGAGTGCATTAGAGGTTTAGTGCACTAGTGAACCAAACGCGCGAGAAAATCGAGCCTAAAAACGTGCCAAACGAGCCTTACAAGAGTTGACTTTGGAGCAATTTTTCACCACACATTTAATCTTCTTTGAGAAGCCAACTTAGATCAAAATCACACTCTCTCTTCTCTCTCCTCACAGCCGGCCAAGCTCCTCTCTCTCTCTAACTCATTTGCAACAAAAAAATTCTGCACACTAATCTCAACCAAAACTACCCCAAATCACCTCCAAATCACACCAAACTTGGAGACCACTTAGCAAACCTCTTGGAGGTTGGATTTAGCTAACAAAAGGCTGCATCTTCACGGGTTCTTGGAGCTTCAAGAGGGCCGAAATTTCTGATCTTGCACACCCAAGGAATAGGTAATGATCAACCCTTGGATTCTTGTCTTTTGGAATTTATATAGCAAGATTAAGCTCATGCATGCACTTAGTTAGCTTGTTTATGGTGAAAATGAAATGAGTGGGCTCTTGGTATTCCCACACTTGGGTTGTTGTTGCTGATTTAAGGATTAATGTTGGATTTAATGGTAGTTTAGTGGTTATAATGATGAGTTTATGGAGTGTTATTGTTGGAAACTCAAAGTAGAGGTCTTGGCAAGAATTTCCGAAAATGCCCCTGTTTTGTTCGGCCATAAGAAGGCCCATTTTTGGTGATCTATTGGCATGAACCTGATGTATATATGTTATATTATGTGTGTAAAAATTTTCGTTGGAAAACATTAACGTTTGGTGGGTCAAATGAATTTTCCTCCTAGAAGTGGCAATCTGGAAATCTGTTCCGTATTGCACTGTCCAGCGTTGGCATTTTGGCTATAACTCTGTCCTCGGATGTCGAAATCATGTGCCGTCGGTGGCGTTTGAAACTAGACATTCCTAGCTTTAATTTGGTATATAATGCACGTTCTGATTCTTTGTGAGCAAGCCGAACCAAATGTTTTAAGTTCGCTGTCCTGTTGCTCTGTTCATCTGGAATGAAGTGTTCAGGCAGCAACTTGATGCCCGATTTTGAACCAGATTGGTGCCGAATTTGGAAATGATTTCTTCTGTGATATTTTACCCCTATGAACGTATTTTCCAACGGCGTAAGCCATGCTCGATTTCGAGTTAAATTGACTGAGTTGTGACTGAAACAAGTGGACTGCTCTGTTTTGGAAAAACCCTAATGTTGGACTGGTTTGGAACAAGATATTGGAGTGAACTTGTTAATTGATGTTCTTGATACTAAACACTTACCAAAGGCATTATGGATGTTTCTTAGGCCTTTATTTCACAAATGAACCATGATTGTATAGTTTGCTTGATTAGACGTTTTGAATTGGGTAATGAAAGTCTCAAGGCAGATTGCCTTATAATTTTCCTGAACTTTGGTTGACTAATTAACTATCTTATCGAAAGTATTTTTCCCTGAAATTTGATAGAGTGGTACCTTTCATATGGGAGTAAAATACTGCCAATTTTGGTGCCGATTCAAGTTCGTTTCGATACCCAATTGAATTACTAAAGTTAGAGGTTCAAATCTGGAAAATTCTCATCCAGTCTTGAATTTGCTCAACTTCGGGCTACCGTATCTCGGTGCTCGAAACTCCGTTTCTCAATCCGCTTGTTTTGTTATACTCTTGGATTGCAACACTATTTGATTTCCAAATTTCAAAGGTTAGTTCAAAACAAGTGAATTTTACTGAATTTCCAAAATTGGCCAAAAACCAACCTTGAAACTGTCTTAGTATTCTACAGCAGTAACTTTGATCCAACTTTTGAATACCTTCCATTTCGAATCATGGAAAAGTGTCTTCTAGAAACTTGTAGTACTCGGAATGTAGTTTCCAATAGTATCAAGCTTTCCAATTTTGGACCTACGTAGTGCAAGATACGATTTTTCTAGAATTGACACCCAAAGCTAAAATTTGACAATTTCTTAGAAATGAGATTTTGGAAACTTGCCTTCTTTTCTCGATACCGATTGAACATTTTGAACTCGATTTCATGAAAAATGTTAGTCTCTTTCTTTAGACTTTAAAACTTTACTCTTGAGCCTCGATTATTAATAATTAAGGCCCAATTCATGAATTCCCTTTAGATTGTACAACCTTCTTTGATAAGTAGGAGTTCTAAGTGATAGTGTATAATAGTTAATGGTTGTTTACTCAGGCACTCGAGGGAATCTCCAAGGGGAACTCGGAGCGGACACCTAAAACGCTTGTTTGAAAACTACTCGCTTGTTTTGACTAGGTGAGTGTTCCATATAGGAATACGTAATTGAATAAGTCTAGGACACGCTTATTTCATGATTATTAAGTGCTATGTGTTAAGTATTTACCATACTCATGCCTATTTAAGGAATGTATACTTGCATTGTATATCTACATGAATTGGTTAAATCATTAACCATATCAAATGACCATATGAACTCGATACATGCTTAACTTGCTAGATTGTTTACTTAGTCTACTTGGTTTTGAAAAATGGAGTCGAGTGTGTACTTTATCGCACTCGTTCTCTTTTGAGATGAATAATTCATGCTTGAAAATACTCGAATAACATGACTTGGTATGCTAAGGTTGCATACGTCGTTGGAGTGAATCTCCTCGACTCTCACGTGGTAAAAATGGGATAACGGCCAATGATGGCCTATGCATATGACCAATGCTTGTCAATTAACCGTCAACCGTGAACAGTTAACCGTTAACCGTGAACCGTTTACCAACCCACATGACTACCTGATTACCTGACTATTTGCTCATATGATTTCTAATCTATATGATTATTCGATATCCGTGAATTATATGCTCCCATGAAATCAACTTGTATTGCTTACGTGCTTACGTGCTAAGTATCCACTTGATCACTTGATTATCATGAATCACATGTTATATGAAGTTGTCCATCATTGTTAGGCGAGTGTGTACTTTATCTCACTCGACCTACTCAATGATGAATTTTACCTTTTGTCGAATTACTTGATTACTTGTGCATGTTGTAAGCTCTAAGCTGAACTTGGGCCCTGCCTCGGTTACTGACCTACTCGAGCCAGGACTGGACTCGGTCGGGTAGGTTGGAACCCTGGACAACCGTTTCGGTATACTCGAGTATTACCACTGGAGGGATAAGGTGATGGCCAGTCAAACCGAGGGGATCCGGAAGTCATAAGGTGCAGATGACCGACAGAGTTCCACTGGAACACCGTATCCTACAGTATATGTTTACCTTGTATCATGATGATTGTTTCGTGCTAAAATGCCAACATGAAATCCCGAGCTATGCCTGTAATAAGCTCCAATCACTCGTGAACTATACATGCTAATGTCTCATACCATGATAAATGTCTCAAATTACCTGTACAATGATTATTGCCTCATGATAACATGCCATTGTGTAACCTTGAACCATGCGTATGATATGCCCAACTTATTTGATTTATTTGAACTGTTAGAGTGTCTTGGAACCTCACTGGGCTGTGTAGCTCATACCACGTTGTGGATTTCTTTTACAGGGTTCGAGACCAAGGGTGCTCGTGAGTAGTACTAGATTGTTTTCTTTTGAAGACTTTAAGTTATATTATAACGGATGGCTATAGTACCCCTTTTCCATTGGGTTGTATTTAAGCTTGAAAGCTGCATAATTGTAAGTGTGAGATATTTGAAGTACCTTAATTGTGTATTGAAGTTAATTAAAGTATTTCGAGCTCTTGAATGATGGATTGTAGTGAGTCCTGGCGAGAGCTGGGCAGGCGTCCCGCGGATACCCTTTGGTTCGCCTTTGGGAGAAGTGGGGGCGTTACACAAGTGGCTACTGCCATTAATAGGATGACTGATATATTTGAACGTTTAGCTGAAAGGTAGGGTCCTGGACCACTTAATCAAACTGGGGGACAAAATAGAGGGAAAGATAGAGTCTTGGAGAGGTTCCTGAAATTTAACCCGCCTAAGTTCACTGGTGAACTTGACCCTGAGGTAGCAGAGAATTGGTTGGAGAGGATGACTAACATATTCGCCGCCTTAGACTATGCCGAAGATAGGCGAGGGAACTTTGTTATTTTTCAATTTGAGGGAGTGGCTCGTGCTTGGTGGGACATGATAAGGGAAAAGTGTGAGAGAGTCCAAACCCCTTGGACTTGGGAGAATTTCACGAGGGAGTTTAATGAAAAATTTCTTCCGCCCTTAATCCAAGAGAAGAGGGAGGATGAATTTATCAAGTTAAAACAAGGAACCCTTAGTGTGGCGGAGTATGAAGGAAAATTTACTAAACTTTCTAAGTACGATCCTGAACTGGTGACCAATGAGAGGAAAAGGATAAGACGGTTCATACAGGGGCTAAATGTAGAAATCCATGAGGGCTTGGCCGCAGCCCAAATCTCTACATTTGCTGAGACTCTAGAGAAAGCGCAAAGGGTTAAGAGTGCGAGAATACAAGTTAAGGACTTTCATAATAGGAAGAGGAACTTTTCTAGTCATACTTCTGAATAGGCTAGTAGAGTACACAACCTTTCAAGGTGGGAAGAGGAATGGGCGGAGTGAGGACCGCTGGAGCTTCAAGGGGAACTTTATCCAGAGGAGGCCATAGTGGACTGGTTCGAGCGAGGGGAGTGCCTTTTAGTGGTTCGGTAGTGACCCTTCAAGTTACTTGTGGGTACTATGGTAAACCCAACCGCTCTGAGAATGACTGTTGGAGAAAGTCTGGGAAATGTCTGTTTTGTGGTAGCACTGAACATCAAGTCGCGGGTTGTCCAAAGGCACAAAAAATCGGAGGTAATCCTCAAAGGGCAGAAAAGTCAACCTCTAAGCAGACCAGTGCTGGGGGAAGTCGACCTAAGGTACTTGCTAGGGTTTATGCATTGGACCATCAACAGATACCCAATGCGACTGAGGTGGTTGAAGGTACGATCCCCATTTTCCACCGTTTAGCTAAGGTTTTAATTGATTCGGGTGCAACACATTCTTTTGTAAACCCTAATTTCATGAGTGGAATTGATTTGAAGCCAATTAAGTTACCTTATAACTTGGAAGTTAGGACACCTACTGGGGATCAAAGTCTAATCGCTAACTTGGTATATAGAGATTGTGAGATCTGGATTGGAGAACGGAAATTACTGACCGATTTGACAGAATTAGCGATTAAGGGATACGATGTGATCCTAGGAATGGATTGGTTAGCCCGTTACAATGCCCAATTGAATTGTAAGACGAAAATTATAGAATTGTACATTCCGGGAGAGGCGACTTTGAAATTGGATGTAAGGGATAGGTTAGCTTCATTTGCACTTATCTCAGGGATCCAAGTTAGAAAAATGTTAAGTAAGGGAGTTCAGGGATATTGGTTTTTCTTATTAATACTCCAGGTGATAAAATGAGATTGGAGGACATGCCTGTGGTAAAAGAGTACTCAGATGTTTTTCCTGAAGAGTTGGAGTCTTTACCCCCGGAAAGGGAAATAGCTTTTATGATTGATGTGACTCCGGGAGTAGCACCTATCTCTAAGACGCCATATAGAATGGCTCCAGCTGAGCTGAAAGAATTGAAATTATAATTGCAGGACTTGTTGGAACGGGGTTTTATAAAAGAGAGTGATTCACCGTGGGGAGCCCCGGTCTTATTTGTTAAGAAGAAAGATGGGAGTTTAAGATTGTACATAGATTACCGAGACTTGAATGATGTCACCGTTAAGAATTAGTACCTGTTGCCCCACATTGATGAATTATTTGACCAATTGCAAGGGGCGGTAGTATTCTCGAAGTTGGATTTGAGACAGGATTATTATCAATTGAGGATTTTGGAGAAAGATATACCCATGACTGCTTTTAACTTGAGGTATTGACACTTTGAGTTTGCAGTAATGCCATTTGGACTGACCAATGCACCTGCTGCTTTTATGGATTTGATGCACAGGGTCTTTAAGCCTTATCTGGACCAATTTGTGGTGGTCTTTATTGATGATATTTTGGTGTACTCAAAGAATATGGAGGATCACGAGAAGCACTTGAGAATTATTTTGCAAACTTTGAGGGAACACCAATTGTAGCTAAGTTTAGCAAGTGTGAATTTTGGTTGAAAGAAGTGACATTCTTGGGACACATAATTTCTAAGGATGGGATAAAAGTGGATCCAGCCAAAGTTGAAACTGTTTCAAAGTGGAAACGACTGGAAAACCCTATAGAGGTTTGAAGTTTTATAGGGTTAGTAGGGTACTACCGGAGATTCATTAAGGATTTTTCTAGAATTGCTGGACCCATGACTGAGTTGACCAAGAAAAATGGAAAGTTTATATGGAGTCCTAAGTGTGAAGAGAGTTTCCAAGAGTTGAAAAGACGTTTGGCAAGAGCACCTGTATTAACTCTATCAAATGGAAAGGATAGTTTTGTAGTCTACACAGATGCTTCCAAGGAAGGCTTGAGATGTGTTTTAATGCAAAATGACAAAGTGATAGTGTATGCATCTTGGAAGTTGAAACCGCATGAAGGAAATTACCTGACTCATGATTTGGAGTTAGCGGCTGTAGTGTTTGCTTTAAAGAAATGGAGGCATTACCTGTATGGAGTAACATTTGAGGTTTTTACTGACCACAAAAGCCTTAAGTATTTGTTTTCTCAAAAGGAGTTGAATTTGAGGCAACGTAGGTGGATAGAACTTTTGGAAGATTATGATTGCACGATAAAGTACCATCCAGGGAAAGCCAATGTAGTGACCGATGCTTTAAGTCGTCAAGTGCAAGTGGCCGAATTGATGATTAAGAAATTACACTTGTTAGAAAAAGTTAGTTATTGGAATCCTAAATTTAAGCCGAGGAAAGTAATTCTTGGGAATATTGTAGTGAATTCCACTTTGTTGGAACGTATTAAAGAAGCTCAGGAAAAGGACATTGAAGTGCAAAAATGGGTGGAGAAAGTCAAAAAGGGAGAAAAGTCAGATTTTAACTTGGGATTGAATGGCATACTGAGATTTCGGAATCGGATAGTAGTGCCAAAGGATGAAAGGCTTAAGAAGGAAATTTTGGAAGAGGCATACCGATCGAAGTTTACGATACACCCTGAAGGGAATAAAATGTACCAAGACTTGAAAAGTTTGTATTGGTGGGAGAGTATGAAAAAGAAAATTATCCCAATTTGTCCAGACCTGTTTAATTTGTCAACAGGTTAAGGCTGAACATCAGAAACCATCAGGACTTTTGCAACCTTTAGAAATACCTGAGTAGAAATGGAAAAATATCACATGGATTTCGTATCAGGGTTACCGAGGACACAAAGAGGTCATGATGCCATTTAGGTAATAGTGGATAAGTTGATTAAATCGGCTCATTTTCTGCCGATTAGCATGAAGTACCCATTGGAGAAGTTGGCTAAGTTATACTTGGATGAGATTATCAGTTTACATGGAATACCAGTAAGTATTGTGTCAGATAGAGACCCAAGATTTGTTTGAAGGTTCTGGCAAAAGATACAAGAAATGTTGGGGACTAAATTGAATTTTAATACTACTTACCATCCCCAAACCAATGGACAGTCTGAGAGGACAATTCAAACCCTTGAGGACATGTTAAGAACTTGCGTTTTAGATTTTGGGGAGAGTTGGAGTAAATTTTTGATATTGGTGGAATTTGCCTATAATAATAGCTACAACTCTTCTATTCAAATGGCCCCGTATGAAGCACTTTATGGTCAGAAGTGTAGATCTCTGATTTGTTGGGACGAAGTAGGTGAACGCAAAATCTTGGACCCTACAACAGTGCCTTGGATTGAGGAGGCTAATGAAAAAGTAAAGTTGGTACGCCAGAGGATCCAGACCGCACAAAGTCATCAGAAGAGTTATGCAGATAACCGTAGGAAGGACTTGGAATTTTCGGTTGGAGGTCAACTATTTCTTAAGATTACACCTCTGAAAACAAGTTTAATGTCTGGAAAAGGAAAGAAGTTACAACCGATATTCGTAGGGCCGTACAAGATTATCCAACGTGTAGGAAATGTGGCCTATAAGTTGGAATTGCCACCAAGTTTGTCTCGGATTCACAACGTTTTCCACGTGTCCATGCTTAAGAAGTATCATCATTTTACATGTGAAAGTTAATGTGTGGGGTAAAATAAAAATTTTCTTTTTAGTGGGGTGTAAAAGGAACTTTTGGAAAGAAAAAAAAGGGGAGGACTTTAGTGCAATAAGAGAGAGAATTGGGACACTTGGAGTTAGAAAGCTCTAGAAGGTGACAAGTGTTGGGACACTTGGAACTAAAGAATTCTAAAAGGTGACAAGTGTCACCATAGGAATCCAGTGAGACCTTTGACCAACCTTTCTTATCATTTAATTTTCTTTTCTTGCCTAAAAAAATATCAAGAGGAAAAGAGAGAAAGAGGGCTGAGAGCTAGGAAAAAAAAAGAGAGAAGAAAAGCTCAACTTTCTTCCTCCATTTTTTTTGCCTCAAATCTTCCCCAACTTTGGTTGATTCTTGGAACCTTGCTTGAGGTTGGAAGAAAGTCTTGCTTGGAGGCAACTCTTGGGGAAACTTGGACTTGTTGCTTGGTTGAAATTGCTAGGAGAGGTATTGGCTTGAAACCCTCTTTTCCTTCAAGTTTCTAGTAGATTTGTAGCAAGAAAAATTGAATCTTTAATGGGTTGTTGATGAGTTTCCTTAAAACCTTGATTTAGGTAGATGAATTTGAGGAAAATTTCTGGTATTTTCATGGCAAATTAGGTAGATAACTTGGGGTTCACTCTTGTACTTTTATGATGAATGTTTGTGGTAGAGTTTGTTGCTTTAAAGTTTGATGTTGTGGCTTGTGTGTATATTTCTTGGAAAACTTGAATCTTGGTTGAATTTTATTGTAAATTTTGGAGGAAAAATTCTGTTTTGAAAGCTTCTTGCTAGCCGAAACTTTTGAGTGCCATTAGCCGTTATTTTTCAAGAAATTTTGGGAGAAATATTGCTTCACAAACTATGTTGGACATTAAACTTTGATTGTGAGTTGGATTTGAACCAAAATCATGTGTTTAAGTGGGAAGGTTGAGTAAAGTATTGCTGAAAATTTTGTTCCACAGGAGACTCTAAACAGTTTTGGGAAATTTATTGTATCTTGGTGTAGAAAAATCAAAATTCAGTCCTGTTTATTGTATTTGAAACTAGATTTAGAATACTTTATACCGTGAAAATTTCAGAATTTTTTTCAATTCCTATGAATATCTATGATTTTTCAAATTTGATTGAATTTCCACACCTGCTCTGTCTTTCTACTGGATGAAACAACAACTTGAGGTTGGAATTTGACTAACCTATGCACAGAATCTTGCAAATGTGTCTTCTGGGAAATTGTAACCCTTTGAGTCTATTTTCCAATGGTATAAAATTTATAAATTTTGGACTTAAGAAACTTGAGATATCATTTTCCAAATAGCATTACGCAAAACTAGAGAAATTCTATTTTTTTAAAATTGTTTTTGCTTCCATTTTCCAACTTCAAGTAGGAGTTGTTGAACCATTTTGAGCTTGGTTTTATGTTTGGAATAGAGATAAGTTGGGTGGTGTGGGGTGATTTTCTTTTGACTAATGTGACTTAGCGTAGTAGATCTCATGACACTTAATAAATGTGATTTTAGGACGTGGAAGTGAGGTTGGAAGTGCACATGAGACGAACACTTAAACTTGTGTCATGGTAAGTGTTCCATATGCATGTTCCATGTTCATTATTGTTAGGAATTTGCTTGACACTTGATTTGACATTTCATACCTGAGTGTGTACTTTATCGCACTTGATCTAATTTGACTAAACACTTGATATTTCATTCATACATGCACAAGTAACATGATTTACATGTGACCTGTATCTTGACTTGCAATACTTGAAACCGTGACATGTTGAGTTTGCTTGTGACTTGATTTTGGCTAGGCGAGTGTGTCCTTATGTGCACTCGACTTCCGTGAATTTGAAACACTTGATCTTGTGTGTGGATATGCATGTACATGTGCATGATTGTAGACCGACTGTATATCTTCTTGCAGCGGTTGAACTAGGCCCTTGAACACTTATCCAACACGTAGGGTAAGTTGGAACTTGGGTTACTCATGCATATGCGTGAATGTAGGTCGGTAACACTTGAACTGAGCTCTCGTTGGATCTCTTGATTGAGACCAGCCTTAGAGCGGTCGGGTAAGTTGGGCAACCTTGGGTAAAGGACAAAGTTCCTAAGTTGTTTACTCATGAATTGAACTCGTGAATTGAAATCATGATGGAGCGTTAGATGATAGCTAACGACTCCGATCATTACCTGCGTGAGCGTTGGGTGACAACCAACGACTCCACTCATGAATACTTGATTCTGAATACTTGGGGCTTTAAGCCATATCATGAATACTTGAATACCTGAGGCTATAAGCCCAACCCCATGACTAGTTGATTGAATCGAGCCGGTATAGGGATTGGTCGAGGAGATTGACGAACCATGGGTACTTGATTGGCATTCGGGCCCGGCAGGGGGGTGATTGGAGGACGGAGATTGACGTTTAGTGGTGATCTACGGACATTATAATTTTCTGGTTGACGGAGAGTCAACGAATCGAACAAGCAGCTATGGAACCTGCTCCTGAGAGCAGCCTATATCCTTTTGACGTAAATGTGTTCTTTACTGTATATTAATGCATGATCTATCTAGTTACTGGATTACTAAACCATATGTCACGGTCTGCTTGAGTATGACTTGTTTTCCGATATCCTATGAATAGTATCATGTATACGAGTTTACTTGCCTGTTTTCTTGGAACGTCACTGGGCTTTTAGCTCATTCTATTTGTTTTCCTTACAAGGATGAGAACGCGAAAGTAGAAATTGGAAAAGGCCTAGATTTCATCTAAGTTTGTTAGTTGCTCGCGTGAGCACTCCTTAGAATTTCGGCTTGATTTTGTAAATTCGACTCTGTGGCTGTAGTCATAGATTCTACGAGCATTTGAGATCCATAACTATACACCTTGGAGGTTGTATTTGTTATCGCCTTTATTATTGATGTTATTGTTCTAAAATGTCGTAGCTCGTGACCGAGTTCTGACGAGAGTTGAGCAGGCGGCCCGCTAACCCTTTTTGGTTCACCTTATAGGGAGGTAGGGTCGTCACACATGTACAAACACTATCCTTAAGAGTTAAGGAATATACCTCTAGGATACAACAAGAATGAAGAACTTTTGACAGCAAAACCAAAATGTCTTTCACTAGGAAAGGATCAAAATGGCTAAATTCTTGTCATTTATATAGAAAGACAATCCAAAAGATATCAAAACTAAAGAGTCACAATTTTCTCACTTCAATGATCGTCAAGAGCCCACTTCAGTCTCCTTGAATGGGCAAAAATACCAAAACCATTTCCTCACTATAATAATCATCAAGCGATTGCAATTAGTCTCGTTCAATGGGCAAAAAAAATGCCAAAATCGTTTCCTCACTATAATGATCATCAATAGACTACATTATGCATTTTTCTTCCTTCCAATATTTTGAATTTAATAAGCTTTATTTCCATTTTAATTCACAAACTGTTCCATCAAAGGAATGCACAAACAAAAGAAATGGGAGACTACAACAAATTGATAATTCGGACTAGGACTAGAGTTGGGACAATTGCTGTTGTTTCTAACTTTTTATAGCCTTGGGTTTTGGATTGTGAATCTAGTTTCACAAGTAATGAAAATTACGATTTCATGCTCTTGTTCAATAAATTGGAAATATGGTTGTATTACTCAATCAATAAGGGCCACTTTGGTGGAAGTGTGAAATTTGGGTTGGTTTGGATGAGAATGTAGAAAGAGGACTTGACTACCTTGTTAGACCCAAAAACAACCCAAGAGGGGGGGATGAATTATGTTGTCCACACAAACCAAGTAAATAAAACAAGTTTTCACCCAATAAAAGTACTACAACTATTTGCACAAATTCACAATTATAAAGCAAGTGTAGAGCAATAGAGATTGCACAATTAAGTAACAAAAATAAAAACAAGAGATAGAAATTCAAATCAAAACTTCCAAGTTTCCTCCAAACTTGAAGTTAACTCCAATCCAATAACCTCTTCAATTGATGGTATTGCAAACCACCTTGTACATAGGAAGGATCACTCTTACTCTTTAGTTGAGCCAAAGAGTTTTACAACACTCTTAGTTAACCCTTACTATGCTACAATTGATTGCCACTAACCAACCAACTATGAGCTATTATACAAGTGAGGCTCACCTACACAAGGTTTTAGTTCTCCTGTTGAGAAATCTCACAAACCCAACTTTCCCACACCTACACAACAATCAAAATGTTTTTCTATCCGAGAATCACTCTTAGAAAACTTATATTTTGTGAAGGCAAAATCTTACATTCTTCTCATACTTGGGGGTATTTATAGATGGTGAAACTATACTCCAAAAGCTCCTCCAACAGTCAAAAAACTATCTGTAAGACCTGTCGAACGTCCTAACCAGTTGTGTAAGACATCCGATACTCTATCTGATATCCGATCCAATTGCATTGCATCCAATCCCTGCGTCCGATGGAAGACAGAATGTTCAAGTTTCAAACCTTTTTATACCAGATGGCCGATAGAAGAAATGAGTATCCGATCGAAGTGTCTGATGAATGCTCGCCATTTATCAGACGTCTGATACTCCACTGAGTGTCCGATCCTTGTATTCAAAAGGCAGATTTCTTTTTTAATCCTTCTTGATATGTTATCCTCCTTTTTACAAATTGCAAGATACCTGTCCCTAAACATTTCTCATATAAAAACATTAGTTCAAATCATCATTTTATTTCATTATCATCAAAACCAATGATTGATCAATCTAAGTCTTCAATCTCTCCCTTTTTGATGATAACAAATAAAATGATTTTTTTGATAAATTCAAATAAACTCCCCCTAAGCACAAACTGTGAGGACCCGCAAAATTCTCCTTGTTTTATTTTATTTTATTCTATTTTATTTTTTCGCGTGCATTTTCCTTACTTTAAATCAATTACTCATTTCATTTTCAGAGATTTTATGAGTGAGTATCGTTTTAAAATCATTTTTTTCTAGTATAAGTGCGTACATGTCAAGTTTGATGTGCATTATGGATGTGAGATCCTGGATTCCTAATTTTCTCAAATAAATTAAATATGGAGAATTATAGTAGCTATTGTGTGAAAAATGTATTTTACCATGTGTTTTAATTTTCAATTTTCAAAGAGTATTTTACATACCAAAAGTGAAAAATTTAATTGAATCATTAAAATCCTACTTTCAAAACTAAACCTTTAAGTTTAAATTAAATTCAACCAATTAATATTTTCGTGATTGTATGTGCATGCATGCATGTTCAGTACGGGGGTTCGAGTGATTAGTACCTTGGGTTAGTGTGCTTAAGTTTAATTAAACTAAGTTAGTGCATTAAGTGGATATTAAGTTAGTAAACCAATGAGTTAATTACATTGGATCAAGTAGAGTTTTAGTGTTGGGCCTTTAAGTTTTAATTTCATTAGAAGCCTAAGCCATAAACCCTTTAATTACCCAAGCCCATTGCCCATCTCTTGTTTTGCTTTACTATTAATAGACTTAGCTATTAAGTTAGTAGGACATAAGACAAAACAAACAAAGCCAACACCAAGAACAAGCTGCCGTGAGCTTGGAGAAGAAGAAGGGCAGTATCGGGTGAGCTAGGAGAAGAAAGAAAGAAGGAAAAAAAGAAAGAAAGAAAGAGAATCATTGGGGTTATTCATCCAATCTTGCTTGCAACCAACCAAGGGAACTTTGTTGGAGAGTTGGAGCTCAAGGATACATCTCCTCAAGTAAGTTTCAGTCACCAAAGCTGGACGTTGGTTTGGCTTATGAACTTGTACTGATTTTGTTTCTTTTGGTGAATTGATGACCAAGCTTGTGATATATGATGAATTGTTGGATTAATTTCTGTGTTTCATGCTTCAAGAGAATCGGCCAGCTAGGGTTATGATTAAGGATTTGAGGTAAACCAGTTTCCTAACTCTTGATTCTTGTGATAAAACTTATGATTGATGATTGGAAGTTGAATCTAACTAGCTAGGAACTGATTTGAATGGCTGGAAATTCGATTGATTGGGTGGAATTTAAATGAACTTCAAGTATTCCTTTTCTGTCAAGATTTCTATCCGAAATTAGTCTGAAAATTCGAACATGTTGGGAGCTGAATTAGATTAGCCTTAGCACAAAACATGGAAGTTGTAGATAATTGAGTGCAGTGTATGCTTGTAAAATTTCAGCTCAATCGGAGCAGGGTATCTTGTGAAATGACAAAATTGCCCCTGCTGCCCTGTTTCTGTCAAAAATGATAATCAGCCTCTGTAAGTGGTTAGTTTGACCAGGAATATTACCGAATTGGTTGTCGATGTCTTCTTAAGCATTATACCCTTGTATCTTATCTTCCAAATGGCTTTGGAATTACCTGAATCGGTGTTGTGTGTACTGAGATATGATTTGAATGAATAGGGACTGCTAGTTGAATTTCACAGTGAGCTTCGAACTGGAAAATCTGGGGTTGTTTTGGTAAATTTGACCTAATTAGGGTGAGAACTGGACTAAGTAGTCTTCATCAAAGTTATATCTCTCTGTCTTAGCTTCGAAATGGTATAACTTTCACTTCAATCCAATAAGCGTAGTTTCGGTTATGTCCGATACGCTAAGTAGCGGTGAATCTGCCTTTTTGGTTTCTTAGCTTAAAGCTCATTTCCGGTCATTTTCCTAGCTAAATCTTGTACTTGAATGACTTTAAGCCTATTGAACGGCTGTTGTGATGAATTTATTTTGTGTATGACTTTGGGATTGATTGAGGAAAATAATGAAGCCATAAATGGCTGAAAAATAGGTAAATACAAAGGGTGTGCTGTCCAAATTTACACTCGAGGATTAGGTAACGATTTGAGAGCGAATACCATATGAGCCATCTAGGATATTTGCATCTTTTTTTATCGAGGTATATAAGTTCAAACTGGCCGAAACTTGTACATTTGGAAAAATAAAATTTACGATTAATAGAAATACATTTTCTTCATTTCTTCGACTCAAATGGAGATTTTAAAGTTTTACGAGTGAGCATAAGTTTTACAAATATTTTACTTATGTCCTTTGGTTTCACTGTACTCTTCTCACTACCAAAATCATATTTATATTTTGTACTAGTACGTATTCGAATTTTCTTTGAATCACTTAAATCTTTGATAGTTGAAGCATAATGTGTTCTTTTGATTATATTAGGGTTCCTTGGTGATTAAGGGTAATACCCGGAAGAACACTTTGGACGTTATTTTGCGTAAATAGGTGAGTGTTCCTTGTTTTTTATATTCTTCTTGACTTCATGACTTCATGGCTTGCTATTATTGTTGGATAATGTGCTAAGTGCCCTCAATGATTGCCAAAACGAGTTTTCCAGGCGAGTGTGTACTTTATCGCACTCGACCTAAACGAATGTGAAATTTTCAATGATTGAATGATTGAAACGTTACTTGTGCATGAATGTAAGCCTTATGGCTGAATTGGGCCCTGCCCTTCGTTACCGATCGACTCGAGCCAAAAGCGGACTCGGTCGGGCGATATGGTGACCCTGGGTGAATGTTTGGTACACTCGAGTATTATCTTGTAGTCTGGTGGAGCCTGGCCAACGTCTAGGAGGGGGTGAATGAAATGAATGAACGAATGTCAATGCAAATGGGGGGTTTTACTTACAAAAATGCATTTTCAAATGATTGGAGGAATAAGGGAATAAAAGGAGAATGAATGAATGGCTCCCTGTGAGCACGTATCCTTTTAATGAATGTGTTAGTATTGCCTTCCATTATAAATGTTTCTTGAATTATTGGTTATTTATGGTTAATGCATTGAACTTATTGTTTGATTATGTGTTCGGAACCTCACTGAGCTTTTAACTTATCCCTTTAGTTTTGTTTTCCTTAACAGGGGAAGGCGAGCAGGACGAGAGCTCGGTATAGACTAGCCTAGACTAGTTTCAGATTTTTGTAATGGTTCTCGCCCTACCTTTCGGCATGGGCTGGATGTATGAAGGATTGAGAACCTTTGTATATTCGGTGTTTGTACTCCCTTTTGAGATAGAAATGTATATAAGTTTCGCTTTAAGTTTGGATTGTTGCTATATTTATTCCTGTGGTTTTATTCCGATTTTAATTGAGGACTGAAGTGAACGACTGAGTCCCGGCGAGAGTTGGGCAGGCGGTCCGTCAAACCCTTTGGTTCGCCTTGGGGGGAGGTGGGGCTGTCACACAAATCCATTATAAAAAGAAATATCATTCAAACTTCTCCCTCTTTTGACATCATCAAAAATAAATAAGCATAAAAAGGACATTGTACATGAAGAAGAAATTGCAAGAAACGCCCCCTAAGATTGAGACTATATTAATTTTCATCAACATGAACCAAGGAGCATGCAATAGCATCATCAATACAATACTTGAAACATACCTTATCATAGTATTGTATCTACTTGAAAAACTTGTTACCTCTATAATCTTCTGTATCCACCTTTCATTCTTTCATCCCTTTTGAAACTTTCAAATTTCTTGTTCTTTTGACTCTGAGTGGCATATTGTATCATTTTTCAGTCTCCACTTGGATCAAATTCTTTTTGGATACCTACACAAAGGAGCTCACTTTTGGTACCCAAATACTCTTGGATCCATTGGAGTTAGTTGTATCCTTCAATACCCAAATGGCTTTCATTCCAAAATTCACATGTCTTTTCACATAACACTCTCTTTTCATATGGCCATATTGACAATAATAATCACATAGAATATGAGCATTTCTCACATGAAAGGATCTAACAAAGCATAATCCATTTTTGCTATAGGTAATAAAATTTTTATTAACCAAAGCATTCCTAACCTTTTTCTTTTCCAAAACACCTTGTTTCTCTTTTTTAAGAAAATCACTAAGATTATTCATTCTTTTTCTCAATAAGGTTTGTTCTTCTTTAATCTTTTCATAAAGCTTTGTTTCTCATCCAATTTCTTTTTCAAATTATTTTGATTGCAAACAACATCATCTTTAAACTTTTTTAAATCATCATTTTCCTTCTTCAACATTTTGTTTTCTTGAAAAAGATTTGAATTTTCCTTTATCAAAGCATTTATCTTGATTTTTAAATCCTTATTTTTTGCATAAGACATTTTCAAACCATCATGCAATTTAATCACAAATGCCTCAATATCGTCATTTTCATCATAATAGGAATAGTTAGAAGATATCTCATCATCTCTAATGGCCATAAATGTCATTTGACCTTTTTCATATTCTTCGTCAACCTCACCATCCGAATTGCAATCATTCCATGTGATTTGGAAGTTGTTGAAGTTTTGTCTTCTATTTGCTCTTGTTTTGGTAGAATTTGAGAATTGGTTGTTGCTTGATCCACCTCTTCTATATTCTTTTTTACTGTTGAAGAGCTTTTTGATGGTTTCTGTCATAAGAGCTACATCATTTACATCTTCACCATCAAGTGAGAGCAAATCCTCATCTTCTTGATAAATTTTGAGAGTTATACTTTTCTTGATCCTTGCATTTTTCTCTTGCAATTTAGACTCAGGATTCAATTCATAAGAGATTAGAGAGTTTATAAGAGATTCAATAGACATAAAATTTAAATCTTTAGCCTCATCAATGACTGTCACTTTACTCTCCCAATCTTTGGATAAGGCATTCAAAATTTTTCTATTTTTCTCACCCACAATACATTCTATACCAAGCAATTCAAGATCTTTTACAATGTTACTAAATCTACAAAACATTTTATCAATATTCTCATGATATTCCATTTTGAAAGATTCATATTTAGCAACAAGAAGAGATTTCTTTTGTTCTCTAATATCTTGATCACCTTTATGTATATCACACAATTTATCCCAAATTTCTTTAGCTGACTTACAACATTTGATTCTAGTAGATTCATTGGCATCGAAAGCATTATATAAAACATTCATGGCTTTTACATTCAAAGTAAGATTAGTCTTGTCTTGAACACTCAATTCATTCTTAACTTTAGGTCTATTTTTTTTTAATTAAAGGAGTTTTAATTTGTCTATAACAAATTCTTATTGCTAATGTACTTGAGAACCTAACCCGTATTTGCATCAAAAGTAGTAGTTTCATAAGGATCTAGATTAACAATAAACCAAAGTTCAATATCTATAGATTGCAGAAAAACTTCCATTCTTTGTTTCCAACTACTAAAATGTGAGCCACTAAACAAAGGTGGTCTAATAATAAATTATCTCTCTAAAAATAAAGTATTATTGGGTGCCATCTTTTCTCCTAAGCCGATTAAACTTAATCTCTAAGAGATCAAACTCTGATATCAATTGTTAGGCCCAAAAATAACCTAAGAGGGGGGGTCAATTAGGTTATCCTCACAAACCAAGTAAATAAGACAAGTTTTCACCCAATAAAAATACTACAACTATTAGAGCAATAGAGATTGCACAATTAAGCAACAAAAATAAAAGCAAGAGAAAGAAATTCAAACCAAAACTTTGAAGTTTCCTCCAAACTTGAAGTTAACTCCAATCCAATAGCTTCTCAATTGATGGTATTGCAAACCACCTTGTACATAAGAAGGATCACTCTTTGCTCACCCTAAACACTATTTAGTTGAGCCAAAGAGTTTTACAAAACCCTTAGTTAACCCTCATTATGCTATAATTGATTGCCACTAACCAACCAACTAAGAGTTATTATACAAGTGAGACTCACCAACACAAGGTTTTAGTTCTCCTGTTGAGAAACCTCACAAACCCAACTTTTCCACACCTATACAACAATCAAAATTTTTTTCTACCCAAGAATCACTCTTAGAAATCTTGTATGTTGTGAAGGCAAAGTCTTACGTTCTTCTCATACTTGGGGGTATTTATAGATGGTGAAACTATGTCCCACAAGCTCCTCCAGCGGCCAAATAACTGGCCGTTGGACCTATCGGACGTCCGAACCAGTTGTGTAGGACGTCCAATACTCTGTCGAACGTCCGATTCAATTGCTTTGTGTCCGATGGAAGATCAAATATTCAAGTTTCAATCCTTTTTGTATCGAATGGCTGATAAAAGAAATGAGTTTCTGATCGAAATGTTCGATGAATACTCGCTATTTGTCAGACGTCCGATACTCCACTGAGCATCTGATTCTTGCATCCGAAAAGCAGATTTCCTTTTTAATCCTTCTTGATATGTTATCCTCATTTTTACAAATTGCAAGATACTTGTCTCTAAACATTTCGCATATAAAAATATTAGTTCAAATCATCATTTTATTTCATTATTATCAAAACCAAGGATTGATCAACCTAATTCGTCATACCTTTTTCAAATTTGACCACTTTCCATTTATTTTTTACCAAAAGTAATGCTGATCTACATGAAATACAGAGTCTAAGGTACAAGCTTTGCTTAATTATATCACCAAAGGTGGTGATTGCTAGCAGTTGGATGTGGCTGTTGTTGCCTGGATCCACCATCAGTGGCCCATAAGCTCTTACAAGAAAGTAAGAGGAAGTGATAAGAAAAAGAGAAAATTACAGTTTTTGTACAAAGATTTGGGACATCGACATTTCTAGTCCCTAAAATTTGGGATAAAAGCAAATTTAAATCTCTAAGTGTATTTAACTCAATCAACTAATTTTAACAAATTGTTATTGGAATCCGAACATGTAAGTAGCATGTGCCGATCGCTAATTTTTTAAAATTAGAAAAAAAAAACCATAATCTATAACTATATGATGCTAATTAGTCACACACCGATCTTGTGACTAATTAGTATTTGGCCCAAAATAAAAAGTAAAACACCTAGAAAATAGAAAGAATTTCAATCGACTAATCACATCATTGCTTCAAGCACTCCACCTTTTCTGCTCCTTACTTTCCAACCAAAAATACAAAATCCTTAAACACCCTTTAGTTCAATCTAAAAGATGTGAAATTTGGCTATCATCTCATAAGGGGCAATTGGGAAAATCTACTATCTCATAAAGAGATTGAACAACAATTCTAAATTTTTCCAATTAGACCTAAACCAGTACTCTTCCAAATACAATCTAAAATTTTCTACTCGTGAGAAGAGATTAATGCCTACAATTATAGTAGGAGGGCAAAGGTGGTTACTACATGGACATGACAAGCCTAGGAGAAGATATTCTATCCATGAAAGTGTTTTTGTTAGTTTCATGACTATATTTCGGTAATTAACATATATAGTTTACGTGGAATGCAAAAATTCCCAATTAAGTGTGATGCTAACGTGGTGACTCCTAATTGGACAATTGGTGGTAGTTCTCCATTTGATTCCAAATTGATGAGGTGTCATCTTACGATTGATCAATCGGTGGTAGTCCTCCAATTGCATATGGAATTGATGATATGGCGAATTTTGATTGGATGAGAGATAGTAGTCCTCTAATTGCATGTGTGATTATGCTAAATTTTGGCCTCTTTTTTTTTGCCCAACAAATTAACATTTAATTACCAATTTTTGCAATTTTAATTGTTAATTAACATATATAAATGCAAAACTTCCTAATTGAGTGTGATGCTAACATGGTGCTTCCAGATTAAACAACTGATGGCAGTCCTCCAATTAATTCCAAATTGATGAGGTGTCATCTTATGATTGATCAATTGGTGGCAGTTCTCTGATTGCATATGAAATTGATGATATGGCAAGTTTCAATTGGATGAGAGATGGTAGTCCTCCAATTGCATATGTGATTATGTTAAACTTTGGCCTTTTTTTACCCAACAAATCCACATTTAATTACCAATTTTTGCAATTTTAATTTTTAATTAACATATATAGTCAACGTGGAAATGTAAAACTTCCCAATTGAGTGTGATGCTAATGTGATGCCTCCTGATTGGACAATTGGTGGCAGTTCTCCAATTGATTCCAAATTATTGAGGTGTCGTCTTATGATTAATCAATTGGTGGTAGTCTTCCAATTGCATATGAAATTGATGATATGGTGAGCTTTGATTGTATGAGAGATGGTAGTCCTCTAATTGCATGTATGATTATGCTAAACTTTGGCTCTTTTTTATACCCAACAAATCAGAATTTAATTACCAATTTTTGCAATTTTAATTGTTGATTAATTAATAACCAACTTATAACATTTAATTACCAATTTTTGCAATTAGTTGTTAATTAATTAATAGCCAATAAATCTGATATGGTGTACAACCTGATATTCATTTAGAACGTATCAATTAGGCATGGTGCATAATCTGATATTCATTTACATCCTTTGTTAGCTTTGCATTGAGAAACAGGCATCAATTTCATGCCTAGTTCTGAAGATTACGTGATTTCTCAAAGCTTTGTGCCTAAGGTAAGGACTTTATACAAGATCCCAACAAAATCTCTATCTCTCTCTCTCTCTCTCTCTCTGCTGTGTTGTTCTCACAAATGTACAGTGGTATATAATTTAAGTTAAAGATATGGTTCTATTAAAGATAGGGAAGCCTAAATAACACATGTTGGAAAAGTAAGTTGCAATTATGAGTATGCTGGCAAGAGTTTTGGAAGCAAAAATACATCCATATGATGTCTTCTTGGGTACTTTTCTGGTTCAATTCAATCTGCAACTGTAAAAAAATAAAAAAAGCAAAATGACAGGGCAAAAGTTTTCTTCCATTTGAGCACTAAGGTAGAGATGTGTACTAATTATTATGGTTTGGCTAAATGTGTTTAATAGAGTTGTTGCTCATATCTCTTCATTTGGAGCGAATTAAAGGACAGTGGTAATTTGTTAAACTAGTTTGATGTAGAATATGACAAAATAGAAAATTATTGTTGGAGTTATTTTAGTTTGGAAGCATTCTTGAGTTGAAGGCGATAATTTATGTACTTTCATATTTGCCATACTGATACTTCTTCTGCCTTATTTTTATTATTGTTAAGATATATGTTTTTAATCATAGCTTTTAGGGGAGAGAAAAATTTTGGCTATAATACCTTTAGCTAGAAACGACATGGGCATAAAATTTATAAAATGGTTGTTCAAATGGTAATATAGTGACTTTATTCAAGAATAAGAATATTTGAGTTCTTCTTCTATATTTTTGCCCTCTATTAAATTGATCAACATAGCTGGTTGATATGGGTTTTTCTTTTTCCCAATTATCTCCATTTGCTTACTTTGCAATATCTTTATTTAATTGTATAGTGCCATGTCAAAGTTGGAGGAGGCATTGTAAGTTACTTGAAGAATCATAATTACTAAATGCACACATTTTGCAAGCATTTATGATATTCGTCATGGGGATGAACTAAAAATAATATACTATTACAATACTATTATAAAAAATTATCATCCCCAAACCCATAAAAGGCCCGAATTTTTCTTATTTTTATTTTAGTTTACTGGCCTAATTAATTATTTACTCACCCGTTTTCTCCAAATATTTTATTCCAATATTTTTAGACCCAATTACATGAAATTATGGCTTACATGTATTTTTAAAATGACTTGTTACAAAATCTAATTTTTGAAAGCTCGTTTGGTGAGAATAGTGAATGCGCGTTTGGAGGTAATAATCGATTCGAGGGTGCAATGAGCTTGGAAATTGAAGACTTATACATTAGTCTTAAAATAGGTATTTTTAAGTTGAAGTACTCAAGCATTAGTTAGTTATACTATCGTTATACGACATTCTTAGAAATTTCACTCAATCGCGCACAAATCGGAAGTACGCGTTTTTACGCGTGCAATTAATGGAGGGGCTCAAGACCTTTATTTTGGGACTATTAAGAGTGAATAATAATAATATGAATGAAAGTGCATTAGAGGTTTAGTGCACAAGTGAAATAAACTCGAGAGGAATCGAGCACGAAACGCGCGCGTACGCGCGGGAGAGAGAGTTGACTTTTGAACCAATTTAGAGCCACACATTTTAGCTTCTCTTGAAAGCTTTATTTGCATCACACTCTCTCTTTCTTTTGCTCCAAGACAGCCGGCCATCCTAAGCTTGAAGAACAACTAAAGTTCTTCATTTTTCTTCATCAAATCTTGCTTCAATCCTTCACCAAATCACCTCAAACTTCAACCACACTTTGCTAAGCACTTGGTGATCATCTTAAGCTACAAAAGAGCTTGCTTTCCACGGCTTTTCTTGGGCTAAGGAGGACCGAAAATTCTGCCTTGAAACATCTAGCAAAGTAAGTGACGATCAAACCTTCAAATCTTGATTTATGGAAGTAATATAGCACTTATAAGTTCATATCTTCTTGTGGGTAGCTTTATTGATGGTGGAAAGTTGTTTTGTGGGCTCTATGAACTCCCACTATGGCTTGATGGACTGATTTTTGGTGTTTTGATGTTATTAATGTTGGTTTAGTGCTTAAATTAGTAAAAATGAGTGATATTATGGATGAAAGCTCAAAGGGAGTGAAGATGGAAAACTTTTCGATTCTGCCCCTGTGAATGTCCGTGACCCTTAGAGCAAAATTTTGTAGTTCTATTGACTTTTTTATGATGTATACATGTTTTGTCGGTGGTGTAGAAAGTTTCATAAAAAAATTTCATGATTTGGTTGGCCAAATGATGTGTTTTCGGAAGTCAGCAAAATCTGGAAATTTTCCCGTAACTGCTCTGGCAGTGTTTTTGTTTTGGCTATAACTTTTTGGTCCCATGTCGAAATCGAGTTCTGTTTGTGGTACTGGAAACTAGACATTCCCAGATTTCCAACGGTATAAAATAAACATTCTGATTCCACTTGAGTAGTCCATACCAATTGTTTGAACATGACTGTCCTGTTTCGCATCTACACTAGGAGCTCTGTTTTGAGCAGCGAATTGATGCTCAAATATGAGCTAGCTGTGGACAGATTTTGGAAACAATTTCTTCTAAGAAATTGTAGCTTTATGAATTTAGGTTTCAACGCCACTGACTACGCTCGATTCCAAGTTGAATTGAGTGAGTTGTGGCCGAAATCCGAAACTGACTCAATGATTTGAAACCCTCTTTTGGCTAGTAAATATCTAAATCTTGATTGGGACTTGTTGTTACGAAATTCTTAGTGTTCATCACCTACAAAATGTATTTTGGATGTTTCCTAGACCTTTTTTTTATAAGCAAACCAGATTTGAATCGTTTTCATTGAGCAAAATGTTTGAAAGAGAAGAAGAAAGCAAAAGACAGATTGGTCTTGAGATTTTCTTGAACTTTGGTAGTTTAGTAAACTACCTTCCCGTGAGAATTTTAAAGTGAAATTTTATAGAGGAGTAGTCCTCATATGGACATAGAATTTGACCAATTTTGGTGTCCATCAAAGACCATTTTGATATACAAATGATGTGCCAAATTTTGCTATTCAAATCTGGAAAACTCTTCCTTTCTCTCGGCCGAATGGTCCAACTTGTTTGGAATGTTTTGTTTCAAAAACTTTGATGTCAATTGCCTATAAATTGCTCATTGGATGTTTATGAACATTGGTTTCAACATTTGAGTTAATTAAGGTTGATTTGTGTGAGACAAAACTTTTAAAAGAAAAGAGAAACTTTAGTTGGTAGAATTGCTTTGAAAATTTCACAAACTTTAGTAGTTTTGTTAACTGCCTTTCCACGTGAATTTTTCAGTGAAATTTGGTAGAGATATATTTGACATATGAAAGATTTAGTGTACCGAATTTGGTGTATTTTCAATGCCAACTCAATGACCAAATAATGCCCCAAATCTGCTCTTCAAATCTGGAAAATTGGCCAACAGTCTTCATTTTTAACCAACTTTGATCTGCTATATCTTGATGCTCAAAACTCCGATTTTAGTTCTGTTTCTTGTGTTTTAAACTTTGATTTAACTCTAATTGAGTTCCAAATTTTTAGAGGCTAGTTCACATTCTGTGAATTTTGCCGGATTTTCAAAGTTGGCCAAAAAGCAACCCCAAAACTGTCTTAATGACTCAAAACATCAACTTTGAGCCGAATTTTGAATGTCTCCCATTTGGAATCATGGAAAAGTGTCTTCTAGGAACTTTTAGTACTTTGGAAGTAGTTTCCAACGGTACCAATTTTCCAATTTTGGACCTACGGAGTGCAAGATATGATTTTTCTAAGTTTGACACACAAAGCTGAAATTTGCCAATTTCTTAGAAAATGAAATTTTGGAAACTTGTCTTCTTTTCTCAATATCGACTGAACATTTTGAACTCAATTTCATGAAAATACTAGTCTCTCTCTTTGGACTTTAAAACTTCGCTTGCGAATCTCAAGTTAAGGGAATTGAAGCTCTCTTTTAGGACTTTGATTTAGTCTAGATGAGTGTACATCCCTTCTTGGTAAATGCATGATTGTGAGTGAAGTTGATTATTGTTTGCTCAGGCGCTCAAGGGGACCTTCAAGAGGAACTTGGAGCAGACGCCTAAACACTTGTTTGAGCACTTACTCACTTGTTTTGACTAGGTGAGTGTTCCATATAGGAGTATGTAATTTGAATAAGTCTATGACATGCTTATTCCATGATCATTAAGTGTTAAGTGCTACATGTTAAATATTTACCACACTCATGCATATTTAAGTAAGGTATACTTCAATGACTCGACATGAAATACCTGAATTGCATATTTACGTGAAGTGTTTAAATGATTAATTATGCTATGACTGCATAAGTCGGTTGGAGTGAATCTCCTCGACTCTTAAGTGGTAAAAGTGGGAAATGGCCAATGGCGGCCTATTAAAATGGCAAATATCTGCCAATTAACCGTAATTACTTACCGTTACCAACCTACTTGATTACCTATCTACGTGATTACCTGCTTACTTGATTATCTGACTACTTGATTACCTGTTTACTTGATTATCGTAAATTACATGTCCATATGAAATTGTCCATCATTTTAAGACGAGTGTGTACTTTATCTCACTCGACCTACTAAAATGACAGATTTTTACCGTTAACCGAGAACTATTACCGTTTACCGTTTTACTTGATTACTTGTGCATGTTGTAAGCTCTAAGCTGAACTGGGCCCTGCCCTTGGTTATTGACCTACTCGAGCCAGGACCGGGCCCGGTCGGGTAGGTTGGAACCCTGGGACACCGTTTCGGTATACTCGAGTACTACCACTGGAGGGATAATGTGAGGCCCCAGTTCGTACTACGTTGATATATTCATTAATTTGGCGGTAACGTTTGGTTTTGGGAGTATTTCGAAAACCCTAAGTAGGAATTACGATTTAAACCCTAAGTTCCGGTTAAGATTGAAAACCCGTTTTTTCCTACATTTTCTTTATTAGAAAATTCCCCAGATAATTTTATTTGAGTAAATAGAGTTTTTAGATGATTTTTCTAGTATTAGTTAGTTTTTGAGGAATTAAGAACGTATATCGGACGTGGGACCCACTAGTGCGAAAAGTTCGGAAAAATTCGGCCAATAAGGTTAAGTTTCGGATACTGTGTAAAATTTATCGGGTGTTAAGAGATAAGTAGAGAGTGAGATATGATTGATGTGAGAGAGAAAAGAAAGGATAGGAATGCATTAATGGTGGTGACAAGTGTCACCATTTCATTGGAGAAGACTTAAGAATTACTATTCACTTTCTTGACTTTTTTGACCAAAAGATTAAATATCCAAAAAATTGCTCAAAAATCACCATTTTCTTCCTTGTGTTGGCCGGCCCTTTCTCTCTCAAAGAAGAAGGAAATTCTTCAACTTTCAAGCTTCCAATTGGACCAAAATCCACCAAATCAAGAGTTTAAGTTAGTTTTACTCCATACAATCTTTCCTTTTGGTGATATTGGTTGGTTTATTGAAGCTTTTTGGAAGAGCTAAGGTGTCCATCATCTTCCTCTCTCTTGTTATTAGGTGAGTGATGCTTCAACCTTTCCCCTACACCTAATGATGGTTATATTATGCTTAGAAGTGGCTTGAGTGTTGGAAAATGTGATTTATTTCTTGATTTGAAGAGTTTTGGTGAAGTTTTCCATTTTATGATGAATTTTCTGGTTTCATATGATTTTGATGTTTTGGACTAGTATGATGGTTTGTAATAAGGGGCTTTGGCTCTAGTAGGTGTGGATTGTTGTTAAATGCAACCAATTTTGGAATTGGAATGAAATGTGAAAAGTTAGGGTTCTTGAACCCCTATTCTGTCCGAAATTTTAGGTCATAGCTAGAGGCCGAATTGGACTTTTCTCAAAACATGAAAGTTGTAGGTATTGATGAGTTTAGTGTGCCTGCAAAATTTCAGGGCAATTGGACTAGTGTAGAGTGAGTTATGCCGTTTTTACTGTTGCTGTTTTTGGTGCACAGAATGTCCGAACTTCGATAGTAATTGCCTGTTTTGACTGGAATTGGTTTGGATTTTGAAGTTGGTGTCTTCTGAGGAAATGTATCTGGATGTCTTAGCTAACTTATGCCTTTGGAATTTCGGCATTTGGACCTGTGTAGGCTGAGATTGACGTATTACAGTTTTGTGTGTTTTGCAAACCTGTTTTGGTAATTCTGGTTTCGTATTTTGCTTGTTTTAGGCACGATAGTAGCCGTTTGCGATATTAGGTGACACAATCTTCTATTTCAGACGGTGGTGAGCTGGGCGGAACTGGTGGGGCCCACTACTAGCTGTTCATTTCGATCCGACTTCGTACTTTTGCTAGTTCAGTTTCTGGGTAAGTATTCAGGCCAGTTTGGTGTGTTTTCTTTGCTATGTGTTTGAGATATGTGAAAAGGGCACTTAGGCGAGGGTGTACTTTATCGCACTCGACCTAAACCCTAATTTGATTGTATAAGTATACTTGGCATATGTATATGAACCTTTTGGAACCAAAACCCTTGAGCTTGTGGCTCGGGGCGACTTTCGAATAAAGTTTGTAAAGTTTGCAAAGTTTGTGATTTTGAATAATTTTGTGAAGTTTGTGAGTTTGGGGCGAACTCTTGACCTGGTTGGACTATTCGAGCCGGTAAGGGCTTGGTCGAAGGCAGTCCAACTTAGTCTGAGGTCACCAAGTTTGTAGGTTCATGTTATGAACCAATTTTGTGAATCCGGTTCACCGAGAAGGTGACCAAGTTTGTGGGTTCATGTTATGAACCAATTTTGTGAATCCGGTTCACCGAGAAGGTGACCAAGTTTGTGGGTTCATGTTATGAACCAATTTTGTGAATCCGGTTCACCGAGAAGGTGACCAAGTTTGTGACCCGAGCTTGTGACTCAAGCTCAAGTTTGTGATTTCGTTCGCCCGGGCAAGTTTGTGAGGTGACTGGCCAGTGAGGGTGATAAGGTGTCGGTGGGTGTACAAGTGAAGTTCTACGGACTATTATTTGCAGTCGACGGAGTGTCGGCAGGAGATCACGCATGGCATATGAGTTGGCTTTGGAGCCACCTGTATCCTTATTATGTGATGTTACTTTTCTGCTTTTGCTTTACTCTTATTGTGTAACTGTTATGTGAAATTTATGCTTTCGCCCCTGTTTACTTACTAAGCATATAGCTTACCCCATTCCTTTTGTTTTCCTTAGCAGGGACCGACGCGGGGACTTTTGGCTCGTATACTAGTATAGTTAGATTGGCTTGTAATAGTTGAACAGTTAGGATGTTTGTTTTTGTTTTGGTGGTTTATATAAGAACCCTTCTTAGGGTCTATCTTCTGCTGGTGGTGGTTATAGTGTATTAGAGTGGTTTGACTCGAGACTCCTGAAGTTTTTTTTTTGGGATTGTATATATTGTGTATAGTGCTCTTGTGATCTATCTCGTTTTATTGCTTTAAGTTTTGAGTCCTGGCGCGAGCTAGGCAGGCGGCCCGCCGATACCCTTGGGTTCGCCCTTGGGAGAAGTGGGGTCGTCACAGTTGGTATCAGAGCTTAGGCTTTCGATCTCTGTAGTGTATCCTAGGCTTGAAGTTTAGGATGCCGGACTGTGGGATACTTGGCTATTAAGGTAAATATTGAATGCTAAGATTTTGATATTGACTTTTGTAATTTTCCATAAGGCAAAGTGGGGATTGAGTTGATTGCACTTGGAGATGGCTAGTCCCAGTGTGAATCGATTTGGTTCTTACTTAATATTGAAGTTAGCTATGTGGACCTATTCTTTAGGCTTGCACCCTAGGGCCGCCGGGGCGGTGCTGGTGGATTAGGTAGGTTCCGTAGGGGAGGCGCGTAGGGCCGTTGATGGGATTTCCTTTTGACTATCTGATATGTTTATTTTGTTATATCTGCCATGTTTATTTTGTTATAACCAGTATGCCTGGTTTCTTTTGTTACCCGGTGATTGACTACATTTTTGGAGCCGTAGTGCTCACGTAAATAATGGATTTTACACCAACTGGATGTCGGATAACTTGTATATTTTTAGTGTGATTTTGTAAAAGTATGTATATTTGAGTATAATCGTTTGAGCTTATTTGTTTGAACCCGGCTTTTGAACTTATTTGAATACTTGTGTGGTTGTAGACCGGCTACTACTCGAGTGGTTGAACTTTTGAGGCATTGCCTGTTGTGTACTTGACTGCTTTTGAGGATTATTTGATCTGATTAGTGCAAGTTGGAATTTCGAGGACGAAATTCTTTTAAGGAGGGGAGATTGTGAGGCCCCAGTTCGTACTACGTTGATATATTCATTAATTTGGCGGTAACGTTTGGTTTTGGGAGTATTTCGAAAACCCTAAGTAGGAATTACGATTTAAACCCTAAGTTCCGGTTAAGATTGAAAACCCGTTTTTTCCTACATTTTCTTTATTAGAAAATTCCCCAGATAATTTTATTTGAGTAAATAGAGTTTTTAGATGATTTTTCTAGTATTAGTTAGTTTTTGAGGAATTAAGAACGTATATCGGACGTGGGACCCACTAGTGCGAAAAGTTCGGAAAAATTCGGCCAATAAGGTTAAGTTTCGGATACTGTGTAAAATTTATCGGGTGTTAAGAGATAAGTAGAGAGTGAGATATGATTGATGTGAGAGAGAAAAGAAAGGATAGGAATGCATTAATGGTGGTGACAAGTGTCACCATTTCATTGGAGAAGACTTAAGAATTACTATTCACTTTCTTGACTTTTTTGACCAAAAGATTAAATATCCAAAAATTGCTCAAAAATCACCATTTTCTTCCTTGTGTTGGCCGGCCCTTTCTCTCTCAAAGAAGAAGGAAATTCTTCAACTTTCAAGCTTCCAATTGGACCAAAATCCACCAAATCAAGAGTTTAAGTTAGTTTTACTCCATACAATCTTTCCTTTTGGTGATATTGGTTGGTTTATTGAAGCTTTTTGGAAGAGCTAAGGTGTCCATCATCTTCCTCTCTCTTGTTATTAGGTGAGTGATGCTTCAACCTTTCCCCTACACCTAATGATGGTTATATTATGCTTAGAAGTGGCTTGAGTGTTGGAAAATGTGATTTATTTCTTGATTTGAAGAGTTTTGGTGAAGTTTTCCATTTTATGATGAATTTTCTGGTTTCATATGATTTTGATGTTTTGGACTAGTATGATGGTTTGTAATAAGGGGCTTTGGCTCTAGTAGGTGTGGATTGTTGTTAAATGCAACCAATTTTGGAATTGGAATGAAATGTGAAAAGTTAGGGTTCTTGAACCCCTATTCTGTCCGAAATTTTAGGTCATAGCTAGAGGCCGAATTGGACTTTTCTCAAAACATGAAAGTTGTAGGTATTGATGAGTTTAGTGTGCCTGCAAAATTTCAGGGCAATTGGACTAGTGTAGAGTGAGTTATGCCGTTTTTACTGTTGCTGTTTTTGGTGCACAGAATGTCCGAACTTCGATAGTAATTGCCTGTTTTGACTGGAATTGGTTTGGATTTTGAAGTTGGTGTCTTCTGAGGAAATGTATCTGGATGTCTTAGCTAACTTATGCCTTTGGAATTTCGGCATTTGGACCTGTGTAGGCTGAGATTGACGTATTACAGTTTTGTGTGTTTTGCAAACCTGTTTTGGTAATTCTGGTTTCGTATTTTGCTTGTTTTAGGCACGATAGTAGCCGTTTGCGATATTAGGTGACACAATCTTCTATTTCAGACGGTGGTGAGCTGGGCGGAACTGGTGGGGCCCACTACTAGCTGTTCATTTCGATCCGACTTCGTACTTTTGCTAGTTCAGTTTCTGGGTAAGTATTCAGGCCAGTTTGGTGTGTTTTCTTTGCTATGTGTTTGAGATATGTGAAAAGGGCACTTAGGCGAGGGTGTACTTTATCGCACTCGACCTAAACCCTAATTTGATTGTATAAGTATACTTGGCATATGTATATGAACCTTTTGGAACCAAAACCCTTGAGCTTGTGGCTCGGGGCGACTTTCGAATAAAGTTTGTAAAGTTTGCAAAGTTTGTGATTTTGAATAATTTTGTGAAGTTTGTGAGTTTGGGGCGAACTCTTGACCTGGTTGGACTATTCGAGCCGGTAAGGGCTTGGTCGAAGGCAGTCCAACTTAGTCTGAGGTCACCAAGTTTGTAGGTTCATGTTATGAACCAATTTTGTGAATCCGGTTCACCGAGAAGGTGACCAAGTTTGTGGGTTCATGTTATGAACCAATTTTGTGAATCCGGTTCACCGAGAAGGTGACCAAGTTTGTGGGTTCATGTTATGAACCAATTTTGTGAATCTGGTTCACCGAGAAGGTGACCAAGTTTGTGACCCGAGCTTGTGACTCAAGCTCAAGTTTGTGATTTCGTTCGCCCGGGCAAGTTTGTGAGGTGACTGGCCAGTGAGGGTGATAAGGTGTCGGTGGGTGTACAAGTGAAGTTCTACGGACTATTATTTGCAGTCGACGGAGTGTCGGCAGGAGATCACGCATGGCATATGAGTTGGCTTTGGAGCCACCTGTATCCTTATTATGTGATGTTACTTTTCTGCTTTTGCTTTACTCTTATTGTGTAACTGTTATGTGAAATTTATGCTTTCGCCCCTGTTTACTTACTAAGCATATAGCTTACCCCATTCCTTTTGTTTTCCTTAGCAGGGACCGACGCGGGGACTTTTGGCTCGTATACTAGTATAGTTAGATTGGCTTGTAATAGTTGAACAGTTAGGATGTTTGTTTTTGTTTTGGTGGTTTATATAAGAACCCTTCTTAGGGTCTATCTTCTGCTGGTGGTGGTTATAGTGTATTAGAGTGGTTTGACTCGAGACTCCTGAAGTTTTTTTTTTGGGATTGTATATATTGTGTATAGTGCTCTTGTGATCTATCTCGTTTTATTGCTTTAAGTTTTGAGTCCTGGCGCGAGCTAGGCAGGCGGCCCGCCGATACCCTTGGGTTCGCCCTTGGGAGAAGTGGGGTCGTCACAGTTGGTATCAGAGCTTAGGCTTTCGATCTCTGTAGTGTATCCTAGGCTTGAAGTTTAGGATGCCGGACTGTGGGATACTTGGCTATTAAGGTAAATATTGAATGCTAAGATTTTGATATTGACTTTTGTAATTTTCCATAAGGCAAAGTGGGGATTGAGTTGATTGCACTTGGAGATGGCTAGTCCCAGTGTGAATCGATTTGGTTCTTACTTAATATTGAAGTTAGCTATGTGGACCTATTCTTTAGGCTTGCACCCTAGGGCCGCCGGGGCGGTGCTGGTGGATTAGGTAGGTTCCGTAGGGGAGGCGCGTAGGGCCGTTGATGGGATTTCCTTTTGACTATCTGATATGTTTATTTTGTTATATCTGCCATGTTTATTTTGTTATAACCAGTATGCCTGGTTTCTTTTGTTACCCGGTGATTGACTACATTTTTGGAGCCGTAGTGCTCACGTAAATAATGGATTTTACACCAACTGGATGTCGGATAACTTGTATATTTTTAGTGTGATTTTGTAAAAGTATGTATATTTGAGTATAATCGTTTGAGCTTATTTGTTTGAACCCGGCTTTTGAACTTATTTGAATACTTGTGTGGTTGTAGACCGGCTACTACTCGAGTGGTTGAACTTTTGAGGCATTGCCTGTTGTGTACTTGACTGCTTTTGAGGATTATTTGATCTGATTAGTGCAAGTTGGAATTTCGAGGACGAAATTCTTTTAAGGAGGGGAGATTGTGAGGCCCCAGTTCGTACTACGTTGATATATTCATTAATTTGGCGGTAACGTTTGGTTTTGGGAGTATTTCGAAAACCCTAAGTAGGAATTACGATTTAAACCCTAAGTTCCGGTTAAGATTGAAAACCCGTTTTTTCCTACATTTTCTTTATTAGAAAATTCCCCAGATAATTTTATTTGAGTAAATAGAGTTTTTAGATGATTTTTCTAGTATTAGTTAGTTTTTGAGGAATTAAGAACGTATATCGGACGTGGGACCCACTAGTGCGAAAAGTTCGGAAAAATTCGGCCAATAAGGTTAAGTTTCGGATACTGTGTAAAATTTATCGGGTGTTAAGAGATAAGTAGAGAGTGAGATATGATTGATGTGAGAGAGAAAAGAAAGGATAGGAATGCATTAATGGTGGTGACAAGTGTCACCATTTCATTGGAGAAGACTTAAGAATTACTATTCACTTTCTTGACTTTTTTGACCAAAAGATTAAATATCCAAAAAATTGCTCAAAAATCACCATTTTCTTCCTTGTGTTGGCCGGCCCTTTCTCTCTCAAAGAAGAAGGAAATTCTTCAACTTTCAAGCTTCCAATTGGACCAAAATCCACCAAATCAAGAGTTTAAGTTAGTTTTACTCCATACAATCTTTCCTTTTGGTGATATTGGTTGGTTTATTGAAGCTTTTTGGAAGAGCTAAGGTGTCCATCATCTTCCTCTCTCTTGTTATTAGGTGAGTGATGCTTCAACCTTTCCCCTACACCTAATGATGGTTATATTATGCTTAGAAGTGGCTTGAGTGTTGGAAAATGTGATTTATTTCTTGATTTGAAGAGTTTTGGTGAAGTTTTCCATTTTATGATGAATTTTCTGGTTTCATATGATTTTGATGTTTTGGACTAGTATGATGGTTTGTAATAAGGGGCTTTGGCTCTAGTAGGTGTGGATTGTTGTTAAATGCAACCAATTTTGGAATTGGAATGAAATGTGAAAAGTTAGGGTTCTTGAACCCCTATTCTGTCCGAAATTTTAGGTCATAGCTAGAGGCCGAATTGGACTTTTCTCAAAACATGAAAGTTGTAGGTATTGATGAGTTTAGTGTGCCTGCAAAATTTCAGGGCAATTGGACTAGTGTAGAGTGAGTTATGCCGTTTTTACTGTTGCTGTTTTTGGTGCACAGAATGTCCGAACTTCGATAGTAATTGCCTGTTTTGACTGGAATTGGTTTGGATTTTGAAGTTGGTGTCTTCTGAGGAAATGTATCTGGATGTCTTAGCTAACTTATGCCTTTGGAATTTCGGCATTTGGACCTGTGTAGGCTGAGATTGACGTATTACAGTTTTGTGTGTTTTGCAAACCTGTTTTGGTAATTCTGGTTTCGTATTTTGCTTGTTTTAGGCACGATAGTAGCCGTTTGCGATATTAGGTGACACAATCTTCTATTTCAGACGGTGGTGAGCTGGGCGGAACTGGTGGGGCCCACTACTAGCTGTTCATTTCGATCCGACTTCGTACTTTTGCTAGTTCAGTTTCTGGGTAAGTATTCAGGCCAGTTTGGTGTGTTTTCTTTGCTATGTGTTTGAGATATGTGAAAAGGGCACTTAGGCGAGGGTGTACTTTATCGCACTCGACCTAAACCCTAATTTGATTGTATAAGTATACTTGGCATATGTATATGAACCTTTTGGAACCAAAACCCTTGAGCTTGTGGCTCGGGGCGACTTTCGAATAAAGTTTGTAAAGTTTGCAAAGTTTGTGATTTTGAATAATTTTGTGAAGTTTGTGAGTTTGGGGCGAACTCTTGACCTGGTTGGACTATTCGAGCCGGTAAGGGCTTGGTCGAAGGCAGTCCAACTTAGTCTGAGGTCACCAAGTTTGTAGGTTCATGTTATGAACCAATTTTGTGAATCCGGTTCACCGAGAAGGTGACCAAGTTTGTGGGTTCATGTTATGAACCAATTTTGTGAATCCGGTTCACCGAGAAGGTGACCAAGTTTGTGGGTTCATGTTATGAACCAATTTTGTGAATCCGGTTCACCGAGAAGGTGACCAAGTTTGTGACCCGAGCTTGTGACTCAAGCTCAAGTTTGTGATTTCGTTCGCCCGGGCAAGTTTGTGAGGTGACTGGCCAGTGAGGGTGATAAGGTGTCGGTGGGTGTACAAGTGAAGTTCTACGGACTATTATTTGCAGTCGACGGAGTGTCGGCAGGAGATCACGCATGGCATATGAGTTGGCTTTGGAGCCACCTGTATCCTTATTATGTGATGTTACTTTTCTGCTTTTGCTTTACTCTTATTGTGTAACTGTTATGTGAAATTTATGCTTTCGCCCCTGTTTACTTACTAAGCATATAGCTTACCCCATTCCTTTTGTTTTCCTTAGCAGGGACCGACGCGGGGACTTTTGGCTCGTATACTAGTATAGTTAGATTGGCTTGTAATAGTTGAACAGTTAGGATGTTTGTTTTTGTTTTGGTGGTTTATATAAGAACCCTTCTTAGGGTCTATCTTCTGCTGGTGGTGGTTATAGTGTATTAGAGTGGTTTGACTCGAGACTCCTGAAGTTTTTTTTTTGGGATTGTATATATTGTGTATAGTGCTCTTGTGATCTATCTCGTTTTATTGCTTTAAGTTTTGAGTCCTGGCGCGAGCTAGGCAGGCGGCCCGCCGATACCCTTGGGTTCGCCCTTGCGAGAAGTGGGGTCGTCACAGATAAGGTGATGGCCAGACAAACCGAGGGGTTCTGAAGTTATCAGGTGCAGTTGACCTAAATGGTTCCACTGGAACACCGTATCCTTCACAATGTGTGTTTATTTTGTATAATGATAACTGTTTCATGCTAATGTGCCAATGTGCAACCCATGAGCCATACCTGTGATATGCTCAAATTACTCGTAACATGATAACTGTCTCATGTTAATGTGCCAATGTGCAATCGTGAACCATATATGTATCATGCCTAACTTGTTTGATTTATTAGAACTGCTAGAGTGTCTTGGAACCTCACTGGACTGTGTAGCTCATTCCACGTTTTTGTTTTCCTTAACAGGGTTCGAGACCAAGAGTGCTCGTGAATAGTACTAGATTGTTTTCTTTTGAAGATTTTAAGTTGTATTATAGCTGATGGCTATAGTACATATTCCGTTGGATTGTATTTAAGCTTGAAAGCTAACTAATTGTAAGTGTGAGATATTTTGGAGTACTTTAATTATGTATTGAAGTTATTTGAAGCATTCCGAATTTTTGAATTGTGGATTGTAGTGAGTCCTGGCGAGAGCTGGGCAGGCGTCCCGCGGATACCCTTTGGATCGCCTTTGGGAGAAGTGGGGGCGTCACACTTAAGGATAACTGATTAGTTTTGGGAAGTAAAGTCAAGTCATGAAAATAGTGAAGTATGGTACGGAATGATAGTCAGCTTGAAATGAGCTGGTTAAGAGATTGGATGTGTCATGTTGAAGAGGATTTGAGGCAAAGCCAAATGTAATAAGCATAGTAGTTATTCCTTGAGCTTTCTTTGCTATTTTTGTAAATGTAATAAGAACAGTAGATGTAATAAGGATAGTAGTTGTTGTTTGAATTATTAAATTGAAGAAACTGATAACCATTAATTGAGTGGCTATATAACTTGAAATTTAGCCCCCAGTGTGAGAAATTAAAAATGATCCAGAACCTAAAAGTTTTCTAAGTGTTAAGAAAGTAAACTTAATTTCTATGCAGGATATTTGCATTACATTTAAGATTATGAATGTAGGACCTTCATAATCTAGCTTCTTAGCATCGATATAAGTTTGTCCAGTAAACTATGTACTAGTGATTCACTATTTAGTTTTGGGTATAGCTTGAAAATACTTACACTATGCAACAAGTTGGCAAGATTATGTAGTACATCCTATTTCATGCCTTTCAATCTTGCTTGTCTGTGGTTTTTCTTCTGAGTAGACTTAGAGTTGTGTGGGTGAGAAAGATTGAAAATACTTAAACTATGCAACAAGTTGACAAGATTATGTAGTGTGTCCTATTTCATGCCTTTCAATCTTACTTGTCTATGGTTTTTCTTCTAAGTAGACTTACAGTTGCATGGGTGAGGAAGGGAAGTACAATTGCCTTTGAAAATGGCATGACATTTTCAATGCTCTGCATCTTTTTGTTGTATTTAGGTATTTTGACCTTTGAAATGAGGCATTGGAAAAGAACTATATTCTAAAATTTTTGGATAATTGGAATATTGAATTTTTTTTCATAGATGGTTTAATATGACATTGAAAATGGCTTTTATGCATTTTAACTTATTTTGCTTTCTCTTGCTATGTAAGAACATTTCCAATATGCAACAACTATAGCTCTCTTTGCTATATTTGTGCTCACGCAATAATAGACTCTCTTTGCAATTACTTTCAGATCTGTTGTTTCAATATTATGTGTCTTTATTTGACCATCTGAAGTTGATCATGAAGAAAAAGCTTTTCAAAATGTGTTTATGGCTTTAGACATACCATTTATTTAATCATTTAGAAAATGTATATGGTTCAAATTTTTAAATCCACTTTTCGGCAAATGAGTGACAAATGCAGTATGGAGAGAAAGTTCTGCCTCTTATTGAAGTATTCCTTAAAATTCTAGTGAAATCATGATCAATAAGTTGTCAGGTCTTTTTAAGTAGCTCCATTCAGTAATCATCTTTACTTGAAATCCAATATTCTATGCTTTTACCCTTGCATTGGAACTAATGATTATTTCCTTAGATGAAATGGTTTAATCTTTTTTTTGTTTCATGTTCTTAAAAAGTTTCATTTTCCTTTTGATATTGCCAGCAACTCTTTACAGGTAAGAAATTTAGAGTAAAAAGGTGTGGATTGACTATTTTTGTTAAATTTTTTTAGTTAGAGGTAATGACTTTGTCATTTTTGTCTTTTTGCAGCCAGCTATTTTATACTTTTGGACAACTTTTTATGGTCAGGTGGGTGAAATTCCAACTTGGGGCCTTATTTTTTGGATTTGGATCAATATTTTTTTTATGGGAATAGAGTATATATCAAAAGTTTGATTAAATAAGTAGTAGCACTTGTGTGATGACCCCACCTCCTCCTAGGGTATACCCAAAGGTTTGACAGATCGCCCATCCAACTTTCGCCAGGACTCACTACATACACTACAATCAAATCTCAAAATAACCGTTCAAACCTCCATATGAGCACTAGAGTTCTACAATTCAACCAATAATTCAAACTTAACTACAAACCAAAAGTGAAATATAAGATACAACATCAAATATCCAAAATACATTATATCTACCAAAAGTACAAGTACAAGAGGGTTATACACACTAGTTCATGCTTATGTGCTCCGGTCCTCTACTCCTGTAAGGATAACAAACTAAGGAATGAGTTAAAACCCAGTAAGGTTCCCAAACAAGCATTCAAGTAGTATATCATGGACACATCACATTTAACAACAACCAATCAAAGAAAACATCAGGAGCATTCAAGTAACAATGGCACATTTAGTAATAGGATACGTGCTCACTTAGAGCCATTCAGTCATTCAGTCTCCTTCCATTTCTTCCTTATACCTCCAACATTTAAAAACATTTCAAAATAAAAACTCCAACAGTAATCATTTCATTCAGTTAGTCATTTCATTCACTAACTAGTACTCCACCTGATTTCGTGGTCATACTCGAGTATACCAAAACAGTGACCCAGGGTCACCAACCTACCCGACCAAGTCCGCTTCTGCTTGAATAGGCTAGCAACGAAGGACAAGGACCCAATTCAGCCAATGCGATAAAGTATACATGGCTTACATTCATATACAATTAACATTCCATCATTTGATCATTGAAAATTCACATTCACTTAGATCGAGTGTGAAAAAGTACACACTCGTCCATTTAAATTCCATTTAACAATCATTGGAAAGCATTTAACACTCAAACACTCATTCACAAATATTCAACATAGGCACTTATTGCACAAACTGTGATGGCCCCACCTCTCCCTAGGGCGTACCCTAGGGTTTAGTGAGTCGCCTGCCCATCTTTCGCCAGGACTCATTCACGCTTAATTCGAGAAAAGAACTTACAACCATAGAAAAGAAATAAAACAACGATTTCAAACTTAGCATATACACTGATGCTCAAATCCAACTACAAGTCTCATACATGCCCAAATACATTAAAATGTTTACAATCCAAGTACAATCAACCCCTAGTCGGGTGCGGTGCTAGTGCGAGAACAATTGCAAAATTCAAAAAAACTAGATCACACTAGTTTGTACAAGTCTCACGCCTCGCGAGTACCCCTGTAAGGAAAACAAATGGCGTGGAATGAGGTAAAAGTCCAGTGAGGTTCCAAATAGCAAGTTGACCATTATTTAAAAGTACAAGTATCAATGTAGAAAAATAGCGAGTATAACAAGTTCATAAAAGTGAGCAATAACACTTCAAGTAGCAAATCTCAAAATGGGCGAGTGTAAAAGTTTTTCAAAAGAAACAATAACCTAATGAGTAACGATCATGTCAAAATATAAGGATACGGATGGCTCTCAAGAGCCAAGTTCCTGTTGCTTCACCAGAGCTTGATCAAGTAGTAGTTGACACTCCATCAACTTTCAAGTAAAGGAACCAGTCCAGTAGAGCACCACTTTGCTACAATCTCCGTCCACCAACCAAACCCCCTACTGGGCCCAAAATCCTCAATAAACACTGGTGGTAATACTCGAGTATATCGATTAGTCGAGGAGATAACACTCCACTCGACAAAACTAATGACCCGGGGTTCGTCAGTGAATCGACCAAGCCCTTGCCGGCTCGACTCGACCAACTAGCCACAGGGTTTCTGAAATTCCAGACAAGATACAACTCATACGCATGTATATCAATTCAATTGAAATCATTGAACAAGAATATATCACATTAGGGCAAGTGCGATAAAATACACTCTTGCCCTATCAATCTACTCATATATCATGTAATCACATTGGTCAAGTATTAAATACAAATGTCAAGTTTAATCAGGTATTCGGAAGCACTCACCAAAGATGTAGTGCCTTTACGGGTCACGGTCAGGTATTACTCCTTGTTGGGAGTCCAAATCTGCGATAAAACATCGTTGACGAGTTTTGAAAATCAACTAAGGTTCGAAACTTAAACGTTTCGTTTAACAAGAATCAAGTAATTGAATCTCATTTAGAGAATATTCGTAAAACTCTTGCTCGCTTTTCAAACTGTAAAACTTTGAAACAATTATACTTTGAAATACCATTTGAGTCGAAGAAACGAGGAAAACGTATTTCTATTAGTCGTAAATTTCATTTTTCCAAGGGTACAAGTTTCGGCCGAATTCTAACTTATATACCTTTATGAAAGAAGACTTGAATATCCTAAACGATTCAAGTGATATTCGTTCTCAAATCC
Organism: Coffea eugenioides; assembly: GCF_003713205.1. NCBI lineage: Eukaryota > Viridiplantae > Streptophyta > Magnoliopsida > Gentianales > Rubiaceae > Coffea > Coffea eugenioides. Next base: position 12,487,775 of record NC_040039.1, read on the forward strand.
TTACTCATGTCGCACTTACATCTACCTATCCCTCGAGTGCAAATTTGGGCAGCACGCCCTTTGTGTTTACCTATTTTCCAGCCATCTATTGTGATGCCCCCACTTCTCCCTAAGGTGAACCAAAGGGTATCAGCGGAACGCCTGCCCAACTCTCGCCAGGACTCATGGCAATATTCGTTCAAGCTTAGCACAATACTATTCAACAACACTAGATAAGTAAGAAAGTGCGAAAAACTTCCAAACTTAACAATATATATAACGATTATCCAATCCTTACATCAAATTCCCAAAAGTTACATCAATACCCAAAATATACAACATCCAGATACATCAAATATCCAAATCATATATGAGATTCCCAAAAGTACAACCAATAAGAGGTCTACCCCAAAATATATTAGATACCCTAAGCCAAAAGTGCATCAAAAGGGTTCCTCCAAGTCTCATTCCATGCCAAATCCTGTTAAGGAAAACAAATCTACAGGGTGAGCAAAACGCTCGTGAGGCCAAGAACACACATGCAGGCACGTTGTTCAAGTAACTATCCCAATTTAACAAGTAGAGCAATAATATTGCAATAAATAACAATTCGAGCGAGAAAAGTTAACAGAAACAATTCAAGGATATAGGAGCTCTCAGGAGCTATTTTCCACTTGCACGATCACGAACCTCCACGAGTTGACACTCCGTCAATGGGTAGGTTTAGTCCGTAGAACTTCACTTATCAGGTCCCCTTTCACATTACATACCCCTGTATCGGGCCCACCTGTCGTTTGTTTGAGGCGATACTGCTCGAGTATGCCAAGCAAGATCTCTTAATAGATCAAGCTTTTGTTTTCTCATGGTTTGCCAAGGAACCCGACCAAGCCCATGCCGGCTCGAGTCCAAGGTTAGCCAGTGAGATTTGGACGTCCCCCATGTACATTTGAGTGTCGAGGAGATTTACTCCAGCGACGTATGCAGTCATAGCATACTATTTCAGGTCAAACAAGCATGTGATATATTCAAGCATTCATGTCATGTCCAGCAGGTCATTCATTTCATGTCAAGCAAGTTAATCATGAATTATTGGTTTCAAATGAGAATGAGTGCGATAAAATACACACTCGTCTCCATTTTCAAAATCTCAAGTCATGGATACCAAGTAAGCATGTATCAAATTCACAGGAGTTCAAGTAGTCATGCACTTGACACTGACCAAGTCAACCAAGGAGAAATGTTACTTGAAGTTCAAGCGTCTACCGTAGGATCCTCTTGAAGGTTCTCGTGCGAGTCTGAGCAATTAATAGTGAGCAATCACTTACAAATCCCAATTATCAAGGAAGATCGCACGCTTGTACAATCCTAGAAAATTTCACTAAAATGAGCCTAAATTACTCGCGAATTAAGGCTCAAAAGTGGGGTTTTAAAGTACAAGAGAAATTGAGTTTTCATCTTCGAAATCAAGTATAGAACGTTCAAGTAATATCGAAGGAATAAGGAGAATTCGAAAAACTCCATTTCCTTAAGATTCGGAAATTTCAGTTTTGATACGAGATCTTTGAAAAATCGTATCTCGCTCTTTACAAGTCCAAAATTGGAAAACTTGGTACCGTTGGAATCCTCTTCCAAAGTACTAAAAGTTCTTAGAATATATTTTCCCATGATTCCAAACAGAAGGTATTCAAAAATTGGCTCAAAGTCGCTGTTTAAAGCTTGCTAGACAGTTTCGGGGTTGGTTTTTCGCCAACATTGGAAATTCGGTGAAATTCACAGAATTTGAACTAGTCTTTCAAATTTGAAACTCAATTAGATTTTTATTCAAAGTTTAAAACAAAGCAAGCGTAATAAGACTCGGAGTTTTGAGCACCAAGTTATAGTAGATCAAAGTTGCTGAAAAATTGAGACGGTTGGGCAAATTTCCAGATTTAAGTTACAAACTTTGGGACTTTGTTTGAGTATCGAAACGGACTCGGAATGGCACCAAAATTAGCAGTATTACACTACCATATAAGGGCTATTCCGCTGTAAACTTTCATAGAAAAATACGCATGGGAAGTTGGTTAATAAAACCGCTAAAATCCCAAGAAGTTCCATGGCAAATCTGCCTTGGACTTCCGTTTTTCCGTTTTCAAGCATTTGGCCAAGGAAATTCCCTCATCATGGTTCATTGGTGTAGACAAGGTCTATTAAACATTTCAAGATAGGTTTGGTAGGTGATTAACACCAAAACTTTCAAATAGCAAGACCCAAATCAATATTGGTTACAATCTGCCCAAAATAAGGGTTTTCGCCTACAGAGTCGGTTTTGAAATCTGGTCATAATTTACTCAATTCAACTTGGAATGGATCATGGTTGGTGGCATTGAAAACTAGATTCTTAAGGATAAAATTTCATAGAAGAAATCATTCCCAAAATCTGTCCACAACTAACTCATTTTTTAGCATTAACTCGCTATTCAAAACAAGGTTCCAGTGTACACGAGAAACAGGACAGTCATGTTTAAATGATTGGCAGGGACTGCTCAGGTAGAATCAGAACGTACATTTTATACTGTTGGAAATCTGGGAATGTCTAGTTTCCAGTGCCGCAAATGGCACTCGATTTCAACATCGGAGTAACAAGTTATAGCCGAAAGAAAAAGACTGCCTGGGCAACGACGGGAAAATTTCCAGATTTGCTAAACCTTTGAAATCACCACATTTGACCAACCAAATCATGTTATTTTTCAATGAAACTTTCTACACCATTCATATAACATGTATACATCATAAATAAGCCATTAGAATCACTAAAAATCACCCTAAGGGTCACGGACAACATAGGGGCAGAATTGGAAAATTTTCACCTTCGCTCCCCTTTGAGTTTCTACCAACAATACAACGTTATTCCACTAGTTTAAGAACTAAACCAACATTATTAGCATCATCATTCACCAAATAAGTTCATCCGACCAAAGTGGGAGTTCATAAAACCCTCACAACAATTTTTTCAACATAAACAAGCTACCCATATGCAAACATGAGCTCAAATGTACACTACTACTTCTATAAAGTAAGATTTGAAGGGTTGATCATGATTTACCTTCTTAGATGAACTAAGACAGAATTTCGACCCAACAAAGCCAAAGAAAACCATGGAAAGCAGCCCTCTTTCTTAGCTCGATGTAATCTCCAAGTGATTTGCTAAGTGTAGGTGAAATTTGAGGTGAAATGGAGAAGATTTGGTGAAGGAAATGAAGAGGAAATTGGAGCTGTTTTTTCTTTCCTCTTGGTCGGCTGTTTGGAGTAGCAAAAGAAGAGCTAATGCTGATGGTAAGCTTCCGTGAGAAGCTTTAAAATTTGTGGCCAACATTTGCTTCCAAAGTCAACTCTCCTTCACGCGCGCACGCACGTGTTTTGTGCTTGATTCCTCTCGAGTTTATTTCACTAGTGCACTAAACCTTTGATGCAATTATATTTATATCAATATTATTTAATCTTAATTATCCCAAAATAAGGGTCTAAAGTCCCTCAATTAAATCTCGCGCGTAAAAACGCGTACTTCTGATTTAACCTGCCAGGCAAATCAAAGGATCAAAATGAATAGTTATTCATAATGGAAGCTCGAGCCGTATTACTCTTGCATTCTTTCACTTATAGGTTATTTCACTTGTAAATCTTACCTGTTCTCTGCTTAACATGGACGGGCTCTTGAGTCTCTTCAAGATTACTATCATTACTTCTAAATATAACGAAATACGGAGGTCTTATTCCTTAAAAGTTCCACATCCTAATTCACTCTCCAATACTCAATTACAAAGTGCTCGAGAAGAAACCCTAACCTCTTGCTTTCACTAGCGCCTTATTTTATCCCCTCAAATCAATTCTACTATTTTGAGGTTAGATCTTCCATGAAACCTAGATAGGCGAACTTCAAGAATCATTCCATTTTTACACATTTCTTGATTCTTAGGTTGCCTTATTGGTCTAGAGTTTTGGTGCTCAACCAACCGTGCTAGGACATCAATCATATGGTCAATAGCAGGTTCAGTCCAGCAGTCGCTCTATAATCGCCCCCTTGAGCTGGGAGTTGCTTAACCCCTCGCTCTCGATCCTTTTCACTCCTTTGGCCACCCATAAATTTAATATGTTTAAAGGCATGACATACAGTGAGTGCACATAAACAGAGTTTGAAAAGTGATACCTTTATCACGCCAAACAAATACAAGAATAAAAGGGAAGACACCGAAATAATCGCAAATGTGTACAACCCAATCATGAATTTGAAATCATGAAGCAGTAAAGTCAAGCATGTCATGAGTAACGTTTAATTGCCTCAAAATGTAGGAAATATAGTGAAATAAGATACAAAATGCAATGGCCTTTAAGCGAACGCCACCCCGTCTATCTTTGGCAAAAACTATTAAAATAGTTTAAATCACTAGCTTAGTGATTGGCGGAGCCAAAAGTCTTAATTACCTCCGTAGGATCATTTTCATTTCCAGCATTAGGAGTTTTAAATCTCATATCCCTTATCGAATATCTTGTCATTCTCCACTTGTTCAACCAAGGTAACACATCCAGCCATCGACTTATCCATCTTGTCTTTAATTTCGGGTATTACCCTAACAAGTTGGGTCTTAGCTTTTTTTAGCTTCTCATAAGGAGCCTTTGTCTTCCTCGCTCCTTAAGTATCTCAATCTCCACTTCAAGAATTCTAGTAGTTTAGGCATCCGCAATTGCCCTCAGTTCTCGATTATCCCCTCGAATCACCCTAATTTTCTTGGATAGCCACTTTTAATGATCGACCACTATTAACACCCCTATTATTTGGGCGCGAGCAAGTGTGACGCCCCGAAAGGATGAGTGTGAGAACCCGAAAATTTTTATATAGTTTTGAGACATTATTTTGTTTCCTTGTCTATAATTTTATGTCTTTGTTCAATATATTAATTTCCTATACATTTTTATAAGGGAATATAGTTTTCAAATCATTTTCTTGATACAAGTTAGTCCACGTTGAGTTTGAAGTGTATTATGGACATAGGACCCGCTAGTGCAGTAAATGCAATATATTTTTGACAACTTATTGGAGTTTTGTATTCAGTGATATTATTTTATAAGGTGCTAAGAGATAATTAGAAGTTACCTATATGGATTAGTGTTAGAGAGACAAAGAGATAAGGTTTAAGCTAAAAGGTGACAAGTGTCACCATTCAATTCATCCTTGGACTTTTGACCAAGATATTTTTACCTTCTTAAAGCTAATTTTGGCCAATTTATTTCTTCATTTTTAGCTCCTTTGGCCTGCCCTCTCAACAAGAAAAGAAAAGAAAGCTCTCAACTTGTTTCTTCCATTTCTTGCCTTGATCTCACAAACCAACCGTTAAAACTTTGATTTGCTCCATAAAAACCTTTCTCTTGGTAGGATTAAGGTGAGTGGTGAAGTGGTTTGAGAAAGTGCTAAGTTGCTTGTTGTCTTGAGGTTACAAGGTGAGTTGTTAAGAATCTTTCCCTTTAGCTTTGTTAATGTTCAATTGGTGGCTTTAGTGGTTTAATATGATGATATATGGTGGGATTATGGTTTGTTTATGGTTGGAAGTGAAGGTTTGATGAATTTGGATTTATTATTATTATTTTTCTATTTTGTATGATGATCATGGTTTAATCATGGTATAATGGCTGGTAATGGTGTAAAATGAAGCTTGTATATGTTAGTTGAAGTTGGTTGCGGAAAATTCAGCTTTGTGCGGAAATTTCAGGTTTGGGTTTCAAATCTGCCCTGTTTTGACCGGATTTATTTGGGCATGTTAGAGGCCGAATCAGGCTTAGGGTAAAACATAAAAGTTGTAGCAAATGGTGTTAACTAGCAGCCTACAAAATTTCAGCTCGATCTGAGTACTGTATCCAATGAAAGTGGGGCCGTCACAGCAAGTTCTTTGAAAATCACATAAAGTCCTAGTTCTGTGAATTGGATTATCTCTCCAATACTCCCTTAGGTCTTTCTCGATAATGGACCACCGGAAGGCGTCCCAAGACCATTTAATATCACCCTTACCTCCCATAGTTTAGCCTTAAAAGTAAAAGCTCATGTAGGTCCAGATATATTCAATAAACAAGATCTGATCATTTCGTACTATCCCACATGTATCACACAAGATCAAGACTCCTTGTCATCTACTAATTCAAACCTAGGTTCTAATTTTCATTTTCACAAGCTGTCACTTAACTTCCCAACCTGTTCCACAGTCTGGCATCCTAAACTTTTAAGCCTAGGATACACTACAGAGATCTAAAGCCTAACCTCTGATACCAACTGTAACGCCCCCACTTCTCCCTAAGGTGAACCAAAGGGTATCAGCGGAACGCCCGCCCAACTCTCGCCAAGACTCATGGCAATATCCGTTCAAACTTAGCACAATACTATTCAACAACACTAGATAAGTAAGAAAGTGCGGAAAACTTCCAAACTTAACAATATATATAACGATTATCCAATCCTTACATCAAATTCCCAAAAGTTACATCAATACCCAAAATATACAACATCCAGGTACATCAAATATCCAAATCATACATTAGGTTCCCAAAAGTACAACCAATAAGAGGTCTAGCCCAAAATATATTAGAAACCCTAAGCCAAAAGTGCATCAAAAGGGTTCCTCCAAGTCTCATTCCATGCCAAATCCTGTTAAAGAAAACAAATCTACAGGGTGAGCAAAACGCTCGTGAGGCCAAGAACACACATGCAGGCACGTTGTTCAAGTAACAATCCCAATTTAACAAGTAGAGCAATAATATTGCAATAAATAACAATTCGAGCGAGAAAAGTAAACAGAAACAATTCAAGGATATAGGAGCTCTCAGGAGCTATTTTCCACTTGCACGATCACGAACCTCCACGAGTTGACACTCCGTCAATCGGGTAGGTTTAGTCCGTAGAACTTCACTTATCATGTCCCCTTTCACCTTACATACCCCTGTATCGGGCCCGCCTGTCGTTTGTTTGAGGCGATACTGCTCGAGTATGCCAAGCAAGATCTCTTAATAGATCAAGCTTTTGTTTTCTCATGGTTTGCCAAGGAGCCCGACCAAGCCAATGCCGGCTCGGGTCCAGATCCAAGATTTGGACGTCCCCCATGTACATTTGAGTATCGAGGAGATTCACTCCAGCGACGTATGCAGTCATAGTATACTATTTCAGGTCAAGCAAGCCTGTGATATATTCAAGCATTCATGTCATGTCCAGCTGGTCATTAATTTCATGTGAAGCAAGTTAATCATGAATCATTGGTTTCAAATGAGAACGAGTGCGATAAAGTACACACTCGTCTCCATTTTCAAAATCTCAAGTCATGGATACCAAGTAAGCATGTATCAAATTCACAGGAGTTCAAGTAGTTATGCACTTGACACTGACCAAGTCAACCAAGGAGAAATGTTACTTGAAGTTCAAGCGTCTACCGTAGGATCCTCTTGAAGGTTCTCGTGTGAGTCTGAGCAATTAATAGTGAGCAATCACTTACAAACCCCAATTATCAAGGAAGATCGCACGCTTGTACAATCCTAGAAAATTTCACTAAAATGAGCCTAAATTACTCGCGAATTAAGGCTTAAAAGTGGGGTTTTAAAGTACAAGAGAAATTGAGTTTTCATCTTCGAAATCAAGTATAGAACGTTCAAGTAATATCGAAGGAATAAGGAGAATTCGAAAAACTCCATTTCCTTAAGATTCGGAAATTTCAGTTTTGATACGAGATCTTTAAAAAATCATATCTCGCTCTTTACAAGTCCAAAATTGGAAAACTTGGTACCGTTGGAATCCTCTTCCAAAGTACTAAAATTTCCTAGAATACATTTTCCCATGATTCCAAACGGAAGGTATTCAAAAATTGGCTCAAAGTCGCTGTTTAAAGCTTGCTAGGCAGTTTCGGGGTTGGTTTTTCTCCAACTTTGGAAATTCGGTGAAATTCACAGAATTTGAACTAGCCTTTCAAATTTGAAACTCAATTAGAGTTACATTCAAAGTTTAAAACAAAACAAGCGGAACAAGACTCGGAGTTTTGAGCACCAAGTTATAGTAGCACAAAGTTGCTGAAAATTTGAGACGGTTGGGCAAATTTCCAGATTTAAGTTACAAACTTTGGGACTTTGTTTGAGTATCGAAATGGACTCGGAATGGCACCAAATTAGCAGTATTACACTACCATATAAGGTCTATTCCGCTGTAAAATTTCATAGAAAAATACGCATGGGAAGTCGGTTAATAAAACCGCTAAAGTCCCAAGAAGTTCCAAGGCAAATCTGCCTTGGACTTTCGTTTTTCTGTTTTCAAGCATTTGGCCAAGGAAATTCCCTCAACATGGTTCATTGGTATAGAAAAGGTCTAATAAACATTACAAGATAGGTTTGGTAGGTGATTAACTCCAAAACTTTCAAATAGCAAGACCCAAATCAATATTGGTTACAATCTGCCCAAAATAAGGGTTTTCACCTACAGAGTCGGTTTCGAAATCTGGTCATAATTTACTCAATTCAACTCAGAATTGAGCATGGTTGGTGGCGTTGAAAACTAGATTCTTAAGGATACAATTTCATAGAAGAAATCATTTCCAAAATCTGTCCACAACTAACTCATTTTTGAGCATTAACTCGCTGATCAAAACAGGGTTCCAGTGTACACGAGAAACAGGACAGTCATGTTTAAATGATTGGCACGGACTGATCAGGTAGAATCAGAATGTGAATTTTATACTGTTGGAAATCTGGGAATGTCTAGTTTCCATTACCGCAAACGGCACTCGATTTTGACATCGGAGTAACAAGTTACAGCCGAAAGAAAAAGACTGCCTGGGCAATGACGGGAAAATTTCCAGATTTACTAAACCTTTGAAATCATCACATTTGACCAACCAAATCATGTTATTTTTCAATAAAACTTTCTACACCATTCATATAACATGTATACATCATAAATAAGCCATTAGAATCACTAAAAATCACCCTAAGGGTCACGGACAACATAGGGGCAGAATTGGAAAATTTTCACCTTCGCTCCCCTTTGAGTTTCTGCCAACAATACAACGTTCACTACAAGAAAATTGTTCATCAGTGACAACACAAAGTCATCACAGAACATACAAATATCGTCACAAATACCTTTTATTGACGACTTTTTGATCGTCACAAAGTCGTCACTAAATCCCCGTCGGTAAAAGTAAACAGTGACGACCTAAAATGTCGTCACTAAATAGTTGTCATTAGTGACGACTTTAAGTAGAGCATTTTTGACAAAAGATCAAGTCGTCAATAAAACACTTCCGGATTGTCGTCACTAATGACAACTATTTAGTGACGACCTGAAATGTCGTCACTAAATAGTTGTCATTAGTGACAACAATCCGGAAGTGTTTTATTGACGAATTGACCTTTTGTCAAAAATGCTCTACTTAAGGTCGTCACTAAAAAGCACCGAAAGCCATTGTATATAACTATTTTACTGACAACAATTGTCGTCACAAATGTAGCTTAGATTTAGTGACAGTCTCTGTTGTGACAAGGAGTTTTTATTTTCTATTTTGTGACAACTTTTTTTTGTCATTAGATAATTTCTCATTAGTGACAGCCTCCGAAGGTTGTCACTGAGCTTTGTTTTGAAGAGTTGAAATTAACCATTATGAATATAGCATTGTCATAGCAATTTCAACAAATTATAGTAGAACATTCAATTTGACAAAAGGCAAAATTCATGTAGAATGAAGCTACAAATTCATATATATGGCCATAAACATTTGTGAATTCATCAAAATAGAAGTTAACCAGAAATGTTGTGTCCCAAAACCCACATAATCAATTCAAGCACTAATGGCCAATATGCATCCTTCCCAAAAAATAGAGTACTAGCTTTCTAAACTAAAGCAAAGATTGCACCACCAATGTCAGACTTCAACCATCTCTATCATCATATCCAACAATCTCCTCGTGATCAATATCAAACTGGACTGCATTGAGAATAAAATATTATATGCATTAGAATAGACTTTAGTAAAAAAATATGCTATTACAACCTTACACAAGTTATCTAAGTACAAGAAACAGTTAAAAAGTTGTGTATTATCTAAGTACAAGAAGTTAACAAGAAGTTTAGATTATAAGGACTAGAAACTGACAATGAATTGAGTTTCATACCATCTACATGCCATTTTAAATGATTCACAAGCATTATATTGTGATATTGGATATCTTCTTTATTAAAAAACTTGTTCAAATCACATTATGAGAACATCTAACTTTTTGATTATCAAAGTAATTGACTTCCAGGCCTGGAACAGCAAGTACTTTTGTCAGTGGACAAGGTTAGATCATATTGGGTGAGTTTGCATTGCTCCATAGTTGAAGTGATTTTACTTGAGTTCTGTCCACAAACTCTTTGGTTGTCACAATGAAGTAATCTCAATTAGTCAATACGGCATAAATATCCACTTGTGAAAATACATAAGGAGTTCCTCAAAAAATAGGTAATTTTGGAAATTTACTGATTGTTGCTAAGTGTGGTTCCTAGCACAGATCCACAGATGTACTCTTAGTGCTAGCTATGGTCCATCCCAAATTCGATAATCAGAAGCAACTTCAATCTATTACTTACTCACACAACCATCTAACAATCACAGGACTTCTGATAGTCATCAAATAACTGATGTTCTACTTCATGTACTGGTCATATCACTTATACCAATATCACCAAATCCTTTAAGCAAACAAGAAAACAAAAACAGATAACCAGCATGATAGCTGTTTTGAAGACAAATTTATAGTAACATGGTCGGAATTTGTTTACCTGCTTGGATGACACATCGTATTCATCTTCCCAACCAGTACAGGCCTTCTCTGATGAAGAAATCTTCCGAGACTTATCCTTTAACTCTCTCTACGTGGCATCTCTTTGGAAGATGAAAGAACCAATGAGGGAGCAAGAAGAGAGAAGAGATTTGCAGCAGATAATGAGAAATGTATATTGATCTGGAAGGTTGCCAAAGAGAAAATCATTATTGTCAAATGACCAGGATAAATGTTTCTTGGTATACCACTAGGAACATGATAAAAAAGATACAAAGATAAATGTTCACAAGTAAATCTTGGAAGCCCTTGGTAAGTGTCTTGGCAAGTCACATAATCATACCTGACCTAAAAAATATCATTTCATTTTATTGGTCACAAACCCATAGCAAGTTGAGAGGCCAAAATGCCACACCTCAATATCGTAGCTCAGTGAATCACACTTGCTTACGATATATATACTGCCCAATATGTAATAGAAAGAGACCTCCCCAACAAGTGAAAAAAAGTAATCAGACATCAAGAAAATTGATTGCGAGTAAGTATTTGGGGTCTGGAGATTACAAAAAGGAGCTTACACAGTCATTCAAACGTTACTTACACTCATGATAGCAACAGACTGGCTGTATATTTCATGACTAGAAACAGTAGCTAGTTTCAAGTACGAATTGGTACAAATGACCGTTATATCATGGACCAAAAGGTTTAAATTAAAAAAATCTTAAAGGTAGTTATGAGAATTAGAACAAGTCGCGTAGGTGCAACTAAAGACAAAGGACTTGATAAATAGACAAATAAAAAGAGATGGCCAAAAAGGTTCTTTCTGGAAAGATTACTGTAACTTTTTACAATTAGCAGTAATTTCAAATTGGAATGGTGAACTCCCTGCTACATCTGCCTATAAGCTGACTTTGACATGAATACTGAGCAATCGTTTTGTTTAGATTGTTGTTATTATTATTATGGAATGGTTATGCCTCTTCTGGGTTTCTTTCATTGACTTGGTCCATAGCTTATTTGAGAGACCATAATTTATGTTAAATGGAATTGCACATATGTGTATGATATAGTGCTTGTTAAGTTATTATCCGTAAATAAATATCTTGCCTTGATTGACTCAATCTGAGAGAGCAACAGATATGACCAAAAACAACATGCCAAAAAGATCTTTCATGCCTAACTTGGTCCTTGAATATATAAGGTACCCTATTTTACGGAAGTTACAAGGACAAATGCCAGTTTTTAAGCAATTATACGGTGAGTGCATGATTGCAAGTTCCCTAGCCAAATCTGTAAAGCCTTCATTTAAAGAGAATTAGCTCCCTTCAGCAATCATAAAAGGACATTTGGCCACCCATAGGGACAACAGCAACTGAAATTTCACAAGCAAAAACATTACAGCAATAGGGAAGGCAAACCCAAACAACCAGCTAGTATACAGCAAAAGAAGAATTGGTCAGAATGATAGTCAGCTCAATATAAAATGCTTGAAACGTAATTGCCTCAAGTAACAACCAGTCACCTCTGAAAAGGAGCATGCCCGAACTATGTGTTTGTGCTCAAATGAATGCAATTCATCCCCACTTAATGCATCCCATAGTTTCCTGTAAAAAACAGTCAGCATTTATAAACAGAAAATGTACGCTGCCAACCCTACAGCTCTCGACCACAATTCTAGAATATAAGGCATCACATAAGCATGTTGGATGCTGATGATTTTGTTCTGCTGTAAAAAAGGCTTTCATACAAATAATTATTCAATTGAAACTATTTGAGTCAGGAAAACGATTTAATCTAATTTCAGGAAAAAAAAAAGCAATCATTACCTAATGAGAACACATTAGATAAGATACTTGCGTCCCGGAAATCAAAGAGAAACAGAAACATCTACTTACGCACTAAAATCAGCAGATGCAGATGCAGCATGTAGAGCAGGTTTATCCAAACAACAACTCCAAACTGCACCTTTATGCCCTTGAAAGGTTCCAATCCAATCACCAATCTCTCCATTTCTCAACATTGGATTGGAATCTGACATGAAAATAAACTAGTAATTAACCACAGTCTATTCTCTTATACCCAATAACCTTTTAACTAAATACAATAACAACCATCTTTTGACAATATTGCTTTATACTTTCAGATAACAGGTTTTATAACAAAACCTCGCCATCCCTACTTCTGCATTATTTTTTTATTTTTTGAAAAGGAGTTCTATACTGTACCATCAAAATCAAAATCAACATTCATTTTCATGGAAACCTAACAGTAGTTTTTGGTCAAGTGTCGAGTATTCAAATGTCAAATGACCAGGATAAATGTTTCTTGGTATACCACTAGGAACATGATAAAAAAGATACAAAGATAAATGTTCATAAGTAAATCTTGGAAGCCCTTGGTAAGTGTCTTGGCAAGTCACTTAATCATACCTAACCTAAAAAATCTCATTTCATTTTACTGGTCACAAACCCATAGCAAGTTGAGAGGCCAAAATGCCACACCTCATTATCGTAGCTCAGTGAATCACACTTGCTTACGATATATATACTGCCCAATATGTAATAGAAAGAGACCTCCCCAACAAGTGAAAAAAAGTAATCAGACATCAAGAAAATTGATTGCGAGTAAGTATTTGGGGTCTGGAGATTACAAAAAGGAGCTTACACAGTCATTCAAACATTACTTACACTCATGATAGCAACAGACTGGCTGTATATTTCATGGCTAGAAACAGTAGCTAGTTTCAAGTACGAATTGGTACAAATGACCGTTATATCATGGACCAAAAGGTTTAAATTAAAAAAATCTTAAAGGTAGTTATGAGAATTAGAACAAGTCGTGTAGGTGCAACGGAAGACAAAGGACTTGATAAATAGACAAATAAAAAGAGATGGCCAAAAAGGTTCTTTCTGGAAAGATTACTGTAACTTTTTACAATTAGCTACAATTTCAAATTGGAATGGTGAACTCCCTGCTACATCTGCCTATAAGCTGACTTTGACATGAATACTGAGCAAGTGAAAGACAAACTGAACCTGGTTATGAAAATAACAGGACCTAACGATAAAGAGATCATAGCGATGGCAATTACTGCTAAAGCCCAACCTAAATCCCAACTCTACAAAATAAAGAAAACCAAAGAATTCAATTCGCCAAGGATTCGAGCAAGGATATTGAGACTGAAGTACATATCCTTTCAGAATGCCCAAAAGCCTAATGGTCGGTCAAATTTGTTAGCTCAGGAAGCTGCAAATGAACAAGATATGCTCAATTTACAAGAATGGGTAAGTGTGAATATGAAGGAAAAGCAAGAGATTAGGTCGGTGCTATCCGTTTCCTTTCTTTTAATTCTGGTAGCAATTAACTGGGAATGCTTTTGAATACTCATTTGCTTGGATAGTTGGACCATCAAACGTCAAAGCAGTAATCCATTCATTATATTTCTCCTAACCATTAACTAGCAGGGGAAACTAGACTGCTAAAGCGTACACACAAATATGATGAACTAGTAAAATTCGTATCAACAAGCTAGATTGCTCAACTAATACCGGTAACTAGTGTTCAAATTCATATGTCTAAATAATTCTGGCAAAAGGAATTACCCTTGCTCGCACTGATGAGGAAGAACCCATCTGGAGTAATTGGGCTGTAAAACAAATCCACAACTTGACGAGAATGACCATGGCAAACAAGGGGAGCAGCACCCTTTTTCTTATCCATTACTTAACCGATCCAGCGAAAAAGAAAAAAAAATGAAAGAAATTTATAACTTTTGGGAGCAGCAATCATAAAAGTACATTTGGAAGTAGCAGACACAGGGGATGAGAAAAAGTAAACTGCAAGTTTTCATTTAAAACAACCGTTTATATTCAACTCCACAAAAGGATGAAAAGCAACAATCTTTCTTACTTTTACCAAAAAACCAAATCAAGACTGAAGCGTTCACCTCTTAAAAATAACTCAGATTTTATGAAAAGCCAAAATGGACCAGCTCGTTCATTATTCTCAGCTATAAGAAATAGCACTTCCAAAGAGACTTGACGAATTTGACCAAATTTTGCTAGAACCCAAATCAAGATTCACAGCATTCTAGCCAAAAATCACTAACAAAGAATCAATTCATGAAAATCCAACAAATCTATAAGAACGAAACAGAAGGGATTCAAAACTTGTTGATGCTTAAATCAGAGACTAACAAGATTGAACCTAAAAACTAAATCTGACGAAACAGAGAAGGTGCAACTAGCCGTACCCACAAAAATATATACCATGCATTGCAAAATCAGACACATAATATTGAAATTACCTCAAACTATACCTTCAATCCCTAACTTCTCATTTTTCCCAAGCTTCAAGCTCTAAACTCCAGCTTTCACCCAAATTTTCAAGCCCTAATTTTTTATTTCTTGCCACCAAGCCAGTGTAACAGCTGAATTAGGTATGTTGGTGGTGCGAACTTGATAAAGTTGCCTAAATTGATGACAATGGCAAACTTCAGTTCATGATGGATTTGGTAGTGCGAGCTTGAAAGAGAGGAGTTCATCTTCGGGGAAGTGAGAAAGACAAAGAGAAAGGGAAAAAGTGTCTGAAATTTTGGCTAAGTGTTTTGGACATAGAGTGCATACTAGTGAAGCAAACGATGTCGTTTCCTCAAAATTCCTTTGTCCGCCATGCCTCTTGAATTTTTTAGTTTGCCGCTCTTTGTTTTGTACGTATAAATAACACACATTCTTCTTATATAGATGCAAGAAAATCACACTTTGTTTGTCCTTACTCCTACCTCTCTCTTTTTTCTTTTTCTCATCTTTATGTAATTAAGTTTTTTTATTATTTTGAATTTTATTTTTTTTACTCTCAAGTTGTATTAAAATAATAGAAAATGACAATTTAGTGTGTTTGGGCAAAATTTTTTTAACATTTTTAACTAATATAGGACTTTTCTAATTTATTATACAATAAAATAATTTACAAACTAAAAATGTTGTTAGAAATATGTTTATGATTTGAAAAAAATAAACATTCTTTTATCAAAATCTTTTTGGTACTCATTTTATGGTGTTATCAATTATGTATGACTTGCAGTCTAACAAACCAGAGAACCAAATTAGTTGATCGAACAATCAAAATAGTTTATATTCAGTTTTATTGTTAAATTCTACCATTGACTACCTCTATTTTTAGATTATCATAATTATTTATTTTCCACCATGTTGCCATCAAGATAAATAGGAAAGGTATGATTTTTTTTTATATTTATAACAAATTATTGTTAAATTGTTACATTACTGCAAGTGATAAATGTACTTTTGTTCTTTTTCAAACATTTATTTTAATGTTTAATTTTGTTTAAAACTATTGTACTAGTATAGATTTGCAAGACAAAACTTAAGTTCTCAATAGTTAAAAAATTCATTACAGAGAAAACACAAAGTAGTAGTTGCAAAATGTGTATAAATTACAGATATTTTAATGTGTATAAATTACAGTTTATTTTAATGTTTAATTTTGTTTGAAACTATTTTACTAGTATAGATTTGCAAGACATAGATTTATGGGTAATTTCTTTTTTTTTCCTTTCACATATTTAATTTATGTTAAATACAAAACCTACCAGTTTCCCTTTCATAAAAATATTAGTGCAACACTTTTTGAATTTTACTTACAAACATTTATGTATTTAACATAAATTAAATGATTCAGAGTGAAATGCCCATAAAGAGCAGAATATTTGTTCATGTAATGGAGGAAACCCACAAAGAGTTGGTACTTTATGGGCCATTTCTTTTTTAAAAAAAATTTAATTTATGTTGAAAAGATAACCTGCCAGTTTTCGTTTTGTAAGAAATCAGTGTAACACTTTTTGAATTTTACTTACAAACATTTATAAATTTATCATAAATTATATGTTTGAGAGTAAAATGCCCATAAAAAGTTGGTACTTTGAATAGATAATGCTCATTTGCCCATAAACTACACTCCCTGAAGGCTATTTTGTTAATTACTTTGTAGTACTTTGTTATTCCTTTGCTAATACTACTTGGCATGTAGTACAAAGGATAAATCTGGCATAAATTTCTTATTCCATTGATAAAAAGACCTGCCTGCCTTATAACTATTGTAATGAAAGATATATCTTTAGAGTTTATAACAAATTATTACTTAAGTTTGAGAAAATTATAAAATATTTATGCATAGTTTATCAAGATACCATTCACAATTTCCTAATAAAAAAATAGGGGCTAAATTGTAAAAGCTAGGGTGCCATAATAGAAATAATAAAATTGGTGTATTACATATGGGGGTTAAATAGCAAAAGTTAGAGTGCCATAGTAGAATTAATGAAATTGGTGAATTACATATGGGGCTAAATTACAAAAGTTAGGGAGTAATAATAGAATTAAAGAAATCGGTGTACTACATATGGGGCTAAATTGTAAAAGTTAAGGTATCATAATGGAATTAATGGAATTTTTTACAACATTTGGGGCTAAATCGCAAAAGTTAGGGTGGCACAGTAGAATTAATGAAAGTGACTTAGAAATAAGTACTTTAAACAGTGACGATTAATTCTTGTCACTAAATCCGAATCGGTAGAGTGACAGTGACGATATTAGAAGTTGTCACTATATAGATCATTTTAGTGACAACGTTTTTCAAGGTCTCCTTGTCGTCACTAAGCAACCACATTTTGTGACTACTTTTGTCGTCACTAGAAAATGTTGTCACTAATGACCATATTTCTTGCAGTGTAGTTTGTGGCGAAAATAACGGGTCGTCACTAAACATTTAGTTGCTTTGATGCAATTGTGACAACTTTAGGTGTCGCGACTAAAGAAGCTCCTTTTGTGACGACTTATTGTCATCACTACAAAATATTGTCACTAATAACTTTTTTTTTAGTGATCAGTGACGACAACAAAAAGTCGTCCGTAAATAGGCCAAGCAATAGTGATGATGTTCTTAATGTCGTCACTATTGTGTGTTCTAAACACTCCCGCACTGTTGCTAAATCTTGGTGGGAATTTACTAGTGACGACTTAGAGACAAATGAGTTGGCTCCCATTAGAGGTTTGTGACGAGTTAGAAAGTCGTCAATAAAGGATCCACTTTTGTGACAACTTTTTTTCGTCACAGAGAAAAGTTGTCACTGATGACCAATTTTCTTGTAGTGGTTATTCCACTAGTTTAAGCACTAAACCAACATTATTAGCATCATCATTCACCAAATCAGTTCATCCGACCAAAGTGGGAGTTCATAGAGCCCACACAACAATTTTTCCAACATAAACAAGCTACCCATATGCAAACATGAGCTCATATGTGCACTACTACTTCTATAAAGTAAGATTTGAAGGGTTGATCATGATTTACCTTCTTAGATGAACTAAGACAGAATTTCGACCCAACAAAGCCAAAGAAAACCATGGAAAGCAGCCCTCTTTCTTAGCTCGATGTAATCTCCAAGTGATTTGCTAAGTGTAGGTGAAATTTGAGGTGAAATGGAGAAGATTTGGTGAAGGAAATGAAGAGGAAATTGGAGCTGTTTTTTCCTTCCTCTTGGTCGGCTGTTTGGAGCAGCAAAAGAAGAGCTAATGCTGATGGTAAGCTTCCATGAGAAGCTTTAAAATTTGTGGCCAACATTTGCTTCCAAAGTCAACTCTCCTTCGTACGCGCACGCGCGTGTTTTGTGTTTGATTCCTCTCGAGTTTATTTCACTAGGGCACTAAACCTCTGACGCACTTATATTTGTATCAATATTATTCAATCTTAATTATCCCAAAATAAGGGTCTAAAGTCCCTCAATTAAATCGCGCACGTAAAAACGCATACTTCTGATTTAAGCGCGATGAAGTGAACCTTCCGAGAAATTCTTATAACGATAATATAACTAACTAACATTTGAACACTTAAACATAAAAATACCTATTTTAAGACTAATGTACATGTCTCCAATTTCCAAACTTATAGTACTCTCAAAACGGTTATTGCTTCCAAACGCGCATTCACTATTCTCACTTACCGAACTTCCAAGAAAATAAATTTTGAAATAAGTCACTTTAAAAATATAATTAAGCTATAGATCCATGTAATTAGGTCTAGAGAGGTTAGAAAATAATATTCGGGGCAATTGGCCAAATAAATAATTAAATGAGCTAGTAATAGGAGTTTAAAATAGGTAAATTTTTGCGAGTCCTCACATGAGTCGAGTATTAATTCCTCAATTAACCTTTCTTAATCTACCATTGATCATTCTTAACTCTCCAATATTAATACACTCCCGATTCTAGTATAGCCTCGAAAGAAGTGCACTCGTTGTTCCGAACTAAACGAATTTTTGAAAAGTGAATTTTCCAACAAAACGCTTTAAAAATATAAAAGAGGCATTGTTCCATATAAATGGATTTTAAATGGTCGAAATAAATAATTTGGAGAAAATGAGTAAATAAATATTTAAGTAAACTTGTAATATTCGATAAATAAGAAAATTTTTGGGTCCTCACATTTATGACTTCATTATTTTTCTCAATTCAGTCCCAAAATCATACACAAATAATCTAATCACAATAGCCTTTCAATAGGCTCAATGTCATTCAATTACAAAACAATGCTAGAAAATGGACTGGAACTAATGTTTAAGACAATTAACAAAATCACAAGTTTGATGTCTCTTAGCATTTTGGTCACCATCGAAGCTTCACTTATCAGATTGGGGTACACCTTATACCATTTCGAAGCTAAGACAAAGGGTTACAACTTTCACGAAGACAACTCAATCCAGTTGACATTTGATCTAGGTCGAATTTGCAAATTACAGAACCAGAATTCATTATCAGTCTGGTTATAAGCACTGGATTTAAATGGTAATAACTCAAACTACAAAATTCCGATTGAGGCATTTTTAGATGCGTTGGAAAGATGAAACATAGAGTTAAAACTTTTATGTTTTGGCCAAATGCTGATTTGATACGGATCAAAGTAAAAAACGAAGCCAAACCTGTGAAATCTCAAAACTGCCTGCTGAAAAGAACATTTGGCAGTAAGGGGTATTTCAGTCATTTTACATGATACAGTGCTCAGATTGAGCTAAAATTTTACAGGCAGCTATATAATATCATTTTCTACAACTTTTATGTTTTGACCTAGGCTTGATTCGGCCTCTAACATGGACGAATTACACTGGTCAAAACAGAGCAGATTCCACTATCAAAGCTGGAAATTCAACTTTTAAGGCTAAAAATTACAATCAAGCCACTAATCATCTCACAAATTCCATATCCAAACCCATTACCAACATTTGAAAGTTAAACAACATATTCAAGGCTTAAAATTATCAAACCCTAGCTGAAATTTCATGAATCACCACCAAAACTACAAAATCTTCCATAAAACCTACTACAAACAAGCATAATCTCATTCAAGTGCAAGATTAAAGAAATAAAGTAGCTTCTTGCCGAAAGTACCTTCAAACCTCAAGAAAGATGGAAGCTTAGTGTTTTTCCTCCAAAAATCTCTCTACTCAAGTCCTTAATCTTCCCTAGTGAACCACTTTTATGGAGTATTTTACAAGCTTGTGGATTGAAACTCAAGATTCAAGCATGAAGTTGGGATTGAAGATGAACTTTTCTCTCCTATTTTTCCTCTCAAACTCACGGCCAAGATGGAGAAAAAGTGCAGGAATTTTTGGTCCAAAACAAAGTTAAGAAGATAGGAAAGTTTGTTGGTCAAACTTAGTTAGCCAACAATTGTCAAGCCGTCATTGGTCCTCTTGTTTTCTTTTTCTTTCTTCCTTTTCTTTTGGTAAAAAATAGTGGCTGTTTTATAGGATATTTTAGGGGTGATTAGCTGAAATGAAAGTAAGGTGATTAAGGTAATAAAGTAGTGTTCAAGTGGTGTACTCACTCGGTGACAAACGGCACATGTCGGTTCACACCGTTTTTCCTTAACTCACACGTACTAGGGTTTTCACTTATAATTCACTAACTTATTATTATTACTTCTAATCACACACTTTTTCTTATCTAAAACTCACTCTTCACCACCAAATTTAGTACACACTCCGTATCGATTACTCACACTACCAAAAGACGTAAAACCCCGTAGAAACCCTAATTTGCCCTAACGATGAAAGTAAAGGGGAAATTCTTAATTCTATTCTTTATTCCAACTATTGAGGGAGTAAATAAATAGTAAAAAAATATTATAAAGTAATTTAATCAAAATAAGAGGAAATTTTAAGAAAACATGAGCGAATTTTCCAGTCGTCACACAAACATGCAAGGAACACTCACCACTTGATCACAATCGTTTCACTTCAACCCTGGTTCGTCCTCTTGGACAGGCTCAAATCTTGTGATCATGTAATCCATCAAGAGTCTAGCCACTTAAAACCTAAATGATGAGAAAATATGAGATTCGAAGCTTCACTTAGCAACCACAGAAACTACAGGTTTAACCCTAGTATTAGAACACCAAAAGGGCCACGGTTCTTAGTTTAAATCAAGTTCTTATCAAGTTCAAATCAAGTGAAATATTTCATGCATGTTAAGGTTAATACATCACCAAGTATTTCAAATCAAAATATGCAGGATTTAACCAAAGAAAGTTAGGTTTAAAACCCAGAAAATTTTTCTAAAGTCCCACTCAATCCATTAGATAAAATTTCCAGCTTTGGTGACATTCTTTGAAAATGTATAACTTGAGTTCTGTAGGTCAAAAAATTACAAAACTTACACCTTTAGAAAATAGACTCGAATCACTAACAGACTTTAGAAGACATCTTAATGAAATTCAACTCATAGACTAGTCAAATTTCAGTTCAAACTCACTGCTATCACAAGTGCAGAAACAGAACAATCATGATTTTCAAGAAACTTTGTAGATTTGCTGGTATTTATAGAAATTGAACCAAATGCTGAATTTTACACTGTTGGAATCTCTATGAGTCTAGTTTCAAATGCAACAAACAGAACTCAATTATGACTTTTCTATACGAAACTATATCCAATTTCCAAAACTGCACAGAGCTTCCTTAAAAAATTTTCAGATTTCTAACAACTTGAGAAAATGAAACTTTTCTTAACAAAATCTTACTCCCTTGGCTTAAATTCAACATACATATGAAAAGAAAGGTTTTAACAAATGTCTTGAATAAGAGTATGTCAAAATCACCACAAAATTTCTGAAAAGAAAGCTGAAATTCGCTCTCTCCCTCTCGGCCAGCCATAACAGAAATTTTTCTAGCAAAATCTCCAACAAAATTTCCAACTTTCCTACTTAATTCCATGACAAATGCACTATATCTTATAACTAACATGTCATGAGGCTTATGACATATGTTCTTGGCAAGAAAATCCATCACAACTCCACACATATATAAAAGTTCAAGTAACTACATCAAGGCTGGAATTTTGCCTCTCAAAGCTGGAAATTTGCATACCAAGACTAAAATTCACATATCAAAGTTGAAAATTTCATATCAAAGCTAGAACATCTCTTATGAAAGCTGGAAATTCATCTCAAAGTTAGAAAACCTCACATCAAAGCTGAAAATTGACCAAACCCTAGCAAAACCATGAAATTACCATAAACATACTTCCTTTAACTTCAATCATAACATATTTTGCATAAATCTCAACAAACAAGTAAAAAGAGATATTATCTAGAAAATTTACCTCAAAACCCCAAGATGACAAGCAACTCAAGAGTTTTCTCCCTCAAATAACTCCATCAAGGGCTCACCTCCAAGCTTAACTCAAGGTTTATCGAAGTGGATTAGGGTTGATCTTTGGAATCTTCACAAATCAAGCAAGGAAATCAAGATGAAATTGAAGTTTTTTGTCTCTTCTCTGTCTCTCTCTTAGGTTCGACCATAAGGAAGAAAAAAAATGAGAGATTTTGACTAATTTTGGAAGATAAAGGGTTGACCTCTGGATTCTTCACAAATCAAGCAAGGAAATCAAGATGAAATTGAAGTTTTTTCTCTCTTCTCTGTCTCTCTCTTAGGTTCAGCCATAAGGAAGAAAAAAATGAGAGATTTTGGCTAATTTTGGAAGATAAACACAAGACTTCTCTTGGTCCAAGTCTTGGTCAAGACTTCATGGATGTGCGACACTTGTCAAGGCATGGTTTCATGTCTATCCCTTTGTCTCTAATAACCAATATATCTTGTGTTCCTCTAATACACTTTTAACACTTCTAATCAGATAATTCCTCTAGCACCACATCCATTTTCGTCCACCAAATATAATGCGCATACCTCACTAGTCAGTCATACTACCTCAATGTATCATGCACTAAATTATAAAAAGGGAAAAGAGAAAAATCTTAACCTAACCTTTAATATCACCATAAAATTAAGGCTAGTAAATAGGTAAGTAAAGTAAAATAAAAGAAAAGATAAATTAATTTTTCCAAAAATAAGAGAAAATATAAAATAATTTCGGGTCCTCACAACTTGCCTATTATTTGCCTACTGTTTGTTTTGCTAAGTTTCTCTATGATGATTTGTCCTGCTAAGTTTCTCTATGCATCTGGTCTTACCATAAAATCCATGTAAATTGATTGTGTAAAGTGATGATTTTGGTTATTCACTAGTTTGGTAAGGTCGAGGGTGTAGAAACAGAAGAAGGTTAGTGCTATTAAATGTACTTTAGTATCTTTTGTGGGTATCTTTGGTTATAGCTCTATGTCATTAGGAAGTTTGAATACTTGTAAAGATAGCAATTTCAAAAATTTTGTGGAATTCAATTAACATTGATACTGTATAAGTCTGTCACATATCACATATTTGTTGAGAATGACCCTTACTAGGAGGCAAGGAATTTTTGAGGGTTTCTTCACAATGAATGCTTAAATTTCTCAGCTCTTGTTTAGTTGTTGCTTGTGTTTTTCAAATTAACTGAAATTATCAATTTTGTTGGTTCTTAATCATGTCTCTACCATTGTTGATTTCCAATGGAATTGAAATTATTTCGTCTTTGGTGACTTTATGATGCGGATACGGGTGCGCAACAACTTCAACTTTGGGTCAAGGACCCTTGATCAACATTGGTGGTCCGATGACAAGATCAAGAACCAAGAAGGTGAAGGAAGCTTTACGAGCATTGATCATTCACCATACAAGCAAGGAGCAAGCTAGGTTTGAAGATTCGATGGACCATGAAGTTACTTTGTTCACTTGTACGTTTGAAGCGAATGAATGATCTCATACTTGTTAGCTTAGTTGGTAGTTGTTTTAAGACTGTCTAGTTTAGTAGTTGTTAGGCGTTGAGTATTTTATTACTTATTGGGCCTTATCGGAAAGCCTTAAAGAGCTGGCTCTTTAAGCTCTTTGTGCGGACCCAATTTCTTCCAGGTTTATGTGGGCCGGATTTTTGCCCTAGTTTTAGCCTATAAAAAGGCACCTCTTGTAAGAGTAAAAGGGAGATTATTACAACCAGAAATCGTGAGGAATTTTCCTTCAAGTTCTTAACCGAACTTACTCTTGAATTCTTGAGTTCATAGCTTAGGATTCAAATCAGACTTTATCGATTAGCTTGTTCCCTAATCGTGGTGTCGCTTCATCCATCCTTATTTGCTTAAGGTTGCTGATTACCTTTGTGTGTCAGAGGTCTTGAGTTCATGAGAACAATCGAGTTCAATTTCTGTTGGGAGAAAAGATCCAACTCTGATAATTACAAGGTTGGGAGGTTCTAGGAGGGTCTTCCCCTAGGGTTGCCTATATCAGTTGGTAATCAGAGCATCAGGTTAATTCTCTTTTAATTGAAGTTGTTCATATCTTGTTAGTTGTCTTTTTGTCAAAAAAAAAAAACTGTAGCGATTACTGTTCATCGTTACTATTCCGAAATACTGTTCATCATACTGTAGCGTACTGTTCACGTTACTGTTCATCCGAGTCAAAAAAAAAACTGTTTGGGTGTTGTCTTTTTGTGTTTTCTGTCCAAGTTCTTGGGTTTGTTATATTTGTGTTTGGGTTGTTAGGGTTTAAAGACAAAAAAAGAAAAAAAAAAGAGTCACGTATCTTATCTTGTTTTAGTATTCAAGTTGCTAGAGTATTGCTGGAATTTTCTTTTGAGTATTGCTGAAATTCTGTTTTGCCTATTTCTTGAGAATTGGTTGTTGTTCTTGCAAACCCTAAATACCACAACGCAATTTGGGGAAGTTCTTGAGCTTCTTGAACAAATTCTTGAAGTTCTTGGACCACCAAGTCTTATTTTGAAAATTCTTGAACAATAAACCAAGAACTAGGGATTTCTTGGAATTGGCATAACCTTTCATCCGTTTTCTTGAACTTGTTGGTGTGATCTGAATTTGTGTTCCTTGAAGAGCCGGAAAAAAAAAGAAAAAAAAAAGGAAGAAGAGAAGGAATTGGCTCTCATACAAAGGAAATCAAGTTTCCAAAAAAATCGTGAGTTTCCAATTCTTGGTGGGTTCCCAAATCTTGGTTAATCTCCAAATCTTGGTTGATTTCCCAAAACTTGAGTTTCCTAATCTTGATTGGTTTCCAACTCTTGAGTTCCAATCTTGATTGAATTCCAAAGACCCTAAACGACCTCACCAGCCCCAAACACACCAGATTCTGTTTTCAAAACCAAACCAAACACCTTAGCCCCAAACCGCCTTGGGAGTTCTTGAGTTTCTAAAATCGGTTGAGCTAGTTTTGCAATCCGATTTGACTGAAATTTGAGGACTGATTCATAGATTGTTTGAGCACTCCAGAAACACCATTTACCTTCCAAAGTACTGACCAGAAACTCAGCAAAACAACAGCTCAAAAAAAAAATTCCAGCTTCGGGTAGAGTTTTTCTAAGATTTGTAAAATTTTGCTTTGTGTCTTGTTACTTGCTTATAGGGTAATTAATTCTGGAATTTTTGAGAGTTGAGTTGTCTTAAGAACTTCGAGAAGGAAAATTGAGAGTGAGTGTGTTTTCCTTGAGTGATACACGAGTGCTTTGCAAGGTAGACTAGGATACACTTGTTTTGCAGGTTAGACAATATGTCTCAAGAGGGGAACATGCCTGAGCCGTCTGAGACCGACGTGTCACTCAAACTGGTGCTCCAAACTCTTCAAAAACAAGCGGAGAGACATGAATTTGCGATGGAGAAACATGAATTTGCGATGGCACAAATATCCGACAGGTTGGCTGCCATTGAGATGCGAGGTACCGGAGATACACACCATAGGGTTTCGAGTGTTCAGAGTGCTGATCATGATGCGGATGATGAGGGGTATCATTCTCACACCTCATTTCGATCAAGGAGAAGCCAAGAGGGAGCGATGGAAGGTCGAGGCCGACCTAGGAGAACCGATGACAATCTTGGTTCCATCAAGACTAAGATGCCTACCTTTCATGGGAAAAATGATCCTGAAGCTTATTTAGACTGGGTTAGGAGAGTTGAGCAAGTGTTTGAAATCCACAATTACTCTGAAGAGAAAAAGGTGAAACTTGCGGCTATTGAATTTGAAGATTATGCATCTATTTGGTGGGAGCAAGTATGTACCACAAGAAGGAGAAATAGGGAACAACCGATTGCCACTTGGACTGAAATGAAGCAAGTGATGAGGAAACGATTTGTACCCTTCCATTATATCACGGACTTGTACAATCGAGAGAACGAACATAAACTCAAGCAAGAGAATGAATCTCTCAAGAGGAGGGGTTCCATGCAATCTACCTCTTTAAAGCCGGTTTATGCAAGAGGTGATAAGAAGGTTCATTCAGCATTTTCTAAGACTAAACTTAGAGTTGAACCACCTCATGCGGAGTCATTTTGGGAGACATATCAACGTCTTCTACACCAAAAACAAATGGAGTCAAATGGATGCTATCAAAGTGAGTTTTCTAAGAAGGAGATAGCTGACCCTATTCCCAACAAAGGAGTATCTCATCCTATTGAACTATTTGTTGAGGAGGTTGATGATGAGAAAACAATCGAGGGCGTTAAACTAGATAAAGAGATGGAAAAATCTGATGAGATGAGTGGTAAAAAGGAAGAAAAGCGAGAAAGTGAGACGATTTTGAGCAAAAATGTGAGGGCTTATTGTTTTTCTAACGAACTTACCTTTGCTTTATTTAGTGTTTTTTCATTTGTGCAGATTAAGCAAAGTCAAGTGAAGTTAGTCATGCCATGCTCCATTCCAAAGTCACTTGTACAATTCACTAGTTTCCATGGAGTTTGTCTTTTAGGAATTGAATCTATTTGGAATCATCTCATGGAACAATTTCAATTCAAATCTGTCCATACCAAAGGGGAATCACATCAAATCTACCATGAAGGGAGAATTCCGAAATTTGACTCTCATTTGCTACCTATGGGTCATTCATCATCTTTACCTTCTTTTGAGTATAATTTCCATCCTAACACTTGTATTTCTTATCCAGATTTTGAAGAAAAGTGTAAAAGGCTAGCAATGCCTTCTCAAATTGAATCAATTGGTGAAAGGAATGATGAAGTGTCAAAGGGAGTTTTCACACTTAAAACTTGTTCTATACATTCTTACCATTTAGTTGATGATGTACCATTACTTCTTTACCCAATTTCTAATTTGTTTCAAGTTGAAGGTTATTTTGTTTTTGTAGGTTGTAAAGCTGTCCAAAATTTTCCAGTTTTGATTAAAGACTTACAACCTGATTTCGTGCTTATTCCAACTAAAGGTGGTGATCTTTCATGCTTATTCACACAGCCAAAAGCTGGTGGCCAAGTGCTCAATTTGTCAACTTCAACTTGTGCTAGTTCGAGTAACTCTCATGAAGTGGAATTCAATTGTTTGCTACCTTATATGTTGGAAGATGAGAAATTGTGTATCACGCAAGATCCCAAAGCTATCCTCCACGAGTTGTTTAGTGCCTCATCCATGCAACAAATTGCTCCCAATTTATCCATGCAAGATGATTCAAATCAATGTCAACTAGTGCTGGATTTTACACCTTTGCACAATCAAGGTGTCAATGTGAAGCTTCATGACCAAAGGCTAATTAGAGAGTTTTGGATTGTCACTTGGGATTTTCACACGCCTTACACAAGCTCTTTCCTACCTTGGCGCATGTCCTTGTTTGAGCGCTTCCAGAAGCTGACCAAACGACATGCAACATGGCTCGTAGTCATTCATCTATTTCCAACATTGCTGTCCTTTAAGCGCACCATCGATTTGTGGACAAATCACTTTCAAGAGGAGATTTTGAAGATTCGAGGACGAATCTTTTCGAGGAAAAAGGGAATGATGCGGATACGGGTGCGCAACAACTTCAACCTTGGGTCAAGGACCCTTTGATCAACATTGGTGGTCTGATGACAAGATCAAGAACCAAGAAGGTGAAGGAAGCTTTACGAGCATTGATCATTCACCATACAAGCAAGGAGCAAGCTAGGTTTGAAGATTCGATGGACCATGAAGTTACTTTGTTCACTTGTACGTTTGAAGCGAAGGAATGATCTCATACTTGTTAGCTTAGTTGGTAGTTGTTTTAAGACTGTCTAGTTTAGTAGTTGTTAGGCGTTGAGTATTTTATTACTTATTGGGCCTTATCGGAAAGCCTTAAAGAGCTGGCTCTTTAAGCTCTTTGTGCGGACCGAATTTCTTCCAGGTTTGTGTGGGCCGGATTTTTGCCCTAGTTTTAGCCTATAAAAAGGCACCTCTTGTAAGAGTAAAAGGGAGATTATTACAACCAGAAATCGTGAGGAATTTTCCTTCAAGTTCTTAACCGAACTTACTCTTGAATTCTTGAGTTCATAGCTTAGGATTCAAATCAGACTTTATCGATTAGCTTGTTCCTTAATCGTGGTGTCGCTTCATCCATCCTTATTTGCTTAAGGTTGCTGATTACCTTTGTGTGTCAGAGGTCTTGAGTTCATGAGAACAATCGAGTTCAATTTCTGTTGGGAGAAAAGATCCAACTCTGATAATTACAAGGTTGGGAGGTTCTAGGAGGGTCTTCCCCTAGGGTTGCCTATATCACTTTAATTTGAAGTTTGAATTATAGTTTTGAATAAGTTTCAACTAATTGTGGAAAAGATGGTTAAAGTGGCAAAATTTGTTAGATTAGTTTGTAGATGCACTCATTGGCCATAAATGTCATTATGAAAGGTGTATTCTTAGAAAAAACCAATTATTTAGAAGAAAAACATCCCTGGATCCTTTCTCCTTGTTTAACCAACTGATGGAGTATGTTATTCACCTTCTTAGAAGCTGTCCTAATGCAATAAGCCTTTGGCTCCAAATAAACTTGCCTTGGGACATTGGAACTGATCACCATTTAAGTTATGAGGAATGAATGGAAAAAACATGCCTAGCAAAAAACTCCTCCCCCTTTTTTATCAAGTTCCTTGGGGTACTATGATTTCTTTTGCTTGTTGGTCCTTGGTGAATTATCAAAATAAAACTAATCTTTTAATGTTGGCAAAACTCAATCCTCTCTTCTTTCAAATATTTCTGTTTACTTCTTTCTAGGACCCATGCAGACCATAACTAAAGAAAAATTTGAAGTTATGATTATGTAGACTCCTGTTAAGGATGGCTTTTGGAAACTTATCATTAGTGGGGCTTCAAAAGCCAATCCTATAAAAACATAACTGTTGCAAATTGGAATTGGAAGTTGATGCTATTAATGTTTTTAAGCTTTTAAACCAAGTTGATACTACAACTTACAATATGCTATGGTTATATCTCATTGCAGGTACCTCCTCGTATTGGTGCAATAAGTCTAAATCAAAGCATAAATTCCATGAAGCAAAGTGGGTGGTAAACCATCTAGCTGATGTATAGATGCTAGCAACAGGATGTTTTTTTATTATGATGTTATGCCACAACATTTTTAAATAGTGACAAGATGACTATTTGGGGATTTTATCCTCATTTTGTATTTGGATATGAATGTATATTATTTTGAAGTTCCTTTTATGCAAAATAAGAAAGATGTTATATTCTTTTCTATCTTATTGACTTAAAAAATTATTTTGCACTTGAAATATTTTAATTTGCAATTATTTGATTTGGTTTTCCAGAACTCATTCCTTCTATCAATAAGATTTTAGGTATGAAATAATGGCTTGTTTATCTTATCATGGACAAGAAAGTATATGTAGTTCTCTAGTCCTTTTCGTGTTGAGTCTTGTATCTCTTGCTATTTTATAGTCGTCCTTAATGTTTTACAATTAAATGTACTTCTTTTTCAACATGAATTAGCATTGCTTACAGATGTTGAGCTTACTCTTAAATTTGGTCATGAGCGACCCAAAACAAAGACATTTTTGGTGCACATCAAGGTAGTGCAAATACAGCTAGCCAATGTAAAGCAATGCCATACAGTAATATATCATTCTTAAACTGATGATCTTGCCACTTTTGTTTAGTTAGCAAGTAAAGAAAAAATTACTTTTCTTTCTTTCTCTAATCTCTTTTCTTTTCTTTTCACCTCTGATTTCTTTATCTAATCTCTTTTCTTCTCTTTTCACTACTAGACATTTGCATCACTTGAGCTATTTAGATAAGCCTTCAACAATTACGTTACTCAAGAATGTTTTGTCCAAAAATAATTATTTGATAACTTTCAAATTTGTATATGAAAGAGTTGTTGTGAACAAAAAAAGTTGGAAAAAAAAGAAGCAATGCAATCTTCCGAGATGTTGAATCAATCTCCTAATGTGTTGTAGTGCTCATTCAATGATTATAGCTATTTATTTAGATATTAAATTCATCTAGTATGTATAGCATATATCAATTGTTGAACATGAAAAAAAGATATCGAGCTTCATTTTATCTCTTATAATTTCTTTTATTTTTAGAACAAGTGCATGATTATCTGATTCAATCAAACTAAAGTTTACGAACAAAATTATCAGCTTCTCTTCAATTACATGTATCTTTTTGTTTATTCTATTTTTGTTGTATGCAGAAACAAGAAACATCGTAATGATCTCAATAATCTACTCATTATATTGTCTTACATTTTCTTAACAAATTATGTATTTTTCACTACTTAATAAAACTACAACAACATAACCACAAAGATATTGACACACCTTTATATAACTTTTCATATTTAATATTTGAATTTGAATAACTGGGCATTTGTAGGCAAGTTTGAAAATTACACCGTGCATTGTGCTCAGAAATTGAATTATTGAAAATGTGCTTAGAAATTGAAACATTTAGAATTATATTTGCTTTTATCTAAACATTAAGAACTAAAACTATCAATATCCTAATATTTGGTACTAAAATTGCAATTAAAGAGTTGAAGATCGGTGATCTTTTAGGGAAAAATTGTTGAACGGCCAAAACAGTGCAATTTTAATTGAAATTGTGTTTAGAAATTGAAACATTTAGAAGTAGATTTGCTTTTATTTAAACATTAAGGACTAAAACTGATATTATCCTAAATATTGGTACTAAAATTGCAATTAAAGAGTTGACGATAGGTGTTTTATAAAAAAAATAAAATTGAATGACCATAACAGTGCAATTTTAAATAATTTGGTGATGTTTCTGGCCATCTACTCCGTGCCAATCCCTAGAATCCAGGTCCTTCAACTCCATTCGTCCCTCGAATTTAGGTGCTGGATTCGCAGGTCCTTCAACTCCATGCTACTTGACAGAGATTTACTCCTCCGTAGGAAAGGGGCGGACCAGCTGGTAGTAACCTGCACCATATGAATCCATTAACCCTGACATTTTTGGGCACTTTCGTCTCCACTTCCACCGACGGCGGCGGCGGCTTATATAGAAAATGAAAGTACCCATACTGAATGCAGGTTCGTTTATATCTCTCAAGGATACATTACGGTAATAAAAAAAATCGATAGGAACTATGTTAATTTCTATTAGTTTGATAAGTATGCCTTAATTCATGCTCCATTGATAAAAGAACTTTCAAGTACTATTGGAAATGTCCTCCTTTCCTTGTGGCAGTGATTTTTTCGTTGATGTTGTTGTGATAAATTGCTGATAAATGATAGTACCACTGGTCTAAATTATTTCGTTTGGTAAATGCTAACTATGTTCAAGTCCAACCCGGATGAGTTAAGCTGCCTTTTCTTTCTTGTGGGGTTTTTCTTCTCTTTTTCTCTTTAAATTTATTGGTGTTTTCATAGATTTTGAATTTTGAATTTGGTCATTTTAACTTTTCCAGTTGCCTGAGTTCTCAATCAGTTGTTCGTGAATGAAATAAAGATGATTTAGTTCACTTGATGAGAATTGGTGGACATTATTCCTCTGGTTTTCTATACTTTGACACTATAGCCTTATGGAATTAGTAGTAGGTTAGTTAGTATAAGCTGCTAAGTTTTTTTGCCAAAATATTATGATATTTTTAGTCTTGAACGTGATTAAAAAACTTTCAATAAAGTTGGTGTTTGCTTTTGGTCTTGTCATCTATGGTATGAAATGCAATCGTGGTAATAACGTAGAGGAGACTATTCACTACTTCAGTGGATAGCTGCTTGCAGGTAGATATGTCCTAGCAGTTCCAGTTGCAAGCAAACTGCTTCATTTTGTTGCTAAGTGGGATGTAGAACACAGAAAATAGAGAACATTTGGCTTCAAATTTTAGAGATATCAGATACGATGGATTTTTGCGTTTGATTGGACATCTTGGTAGTTCAATCAAAGAAAATGACTGGATGGAAGAAACCATTTTTTCTTAGTTCCAGTTTTGTGAATAATTAGACACCTGTCTCCCCACTCTAAAAAAAAAAAAGAAGTAAGGAGAACTAGTGGAATAGACAACTGTGTCCTCTAATTGAAGGTATTCAACTATTCAAATATCTCAAATACTTAAAACCTAAAAGGAATTTTTTGATTAATATGAGAAAAACAACTTATTCTTGTGCTGTAGGCCTGATGCTTCACCGCTGCAACTTCTGTAATTATGGTGAATGACTAGCAAGTGAATGTAATGGTGAGAGGCCCAGAAAATGAACATTTTAACATATCAATATGCTACTTCGACGCTGAACGCACCCGTATTTCGTTTCTCAAGAAACATCCAAAATCTGAAATTGTCATTATTAGATTACACAAATCGGAGGTTCTACCCATGCATGTCTCAAGCGCACAAGAACCCAATATTTGTATGGCACACAGATTATTCCTGTCGACAATTCGCTTTGGCTGTAAGGTGTAAAAATCAGAATAATTCCACTATCTGTGTCAGTTTGGAGAATGGTGGTTATGATGCTTGTGTTCTGGAGAAATCTTACAGCCTTGAAAAAGTTCACCAAGAAACCCCTGAGAAGAATTTCTGGGGAGCTGTGGGTTTAATCGTGGGAACAGCTGTAGGGCCTGGAATGTTGGGATTACCTGCAGCAACCCTAAAATCAGGTCCAGTTCCATCAACATTTGCCCTAATCCTCTCTTGGCTCTACGTTATTTCTTCTGTTATTCTTGTTGCAGAGCTCAGCTTTGCAGTAATGAAACAAGATAGTGTTGCTGAAGTTAGCTTCACGGGCCTTGCTAGGAAGACATTGGGAAGTAGTCTTGGTACTTTTGTTGCTTTGGTTTATGCATCCTTGAGCTTTTCTTTGTTAGTGGCTTGTGTGTCAGGCATTGGTGCTATAGTCTCTCAGTGCTTCCCATGGTTAAATCCTATAATTGCAAATGGGTTGTTTCCATCTATGGTAGGACTAACTCTGTGGTTATTCCCATTTAAGGCCATTGACTCGGCTAATAGATTTCTATGCATCATGATGCTTTTCTCCATAATAGCACTTGTTGGAATTGGTTTCCTTGTTGGGCGAAATAATATCTTAGTTTCCTTTGTGTATGCTTCATGGGAGATTTCTTTAGTTTTGCCAGCTATACCCATTGCTGTTCTAACACTGGGGTTTCATGTCATCACTCCTTTTATTTGTAAAATTGCTGGGAACACTATACATGACGCTCGAAAAGCAATACTATTTGGTGGAACTATTCCATTGCTTATGGTTCTATCATGGAATACTATAGTATTGGGGCTTGCTGGTACAAACAATACATCGTCAATTAAGGATCCCATTTCACTTTTGCTTTCAGTAAACCCTTCTGCTTTATCAGCCGTTCAAGCCTTTGCATTTTCAGCGCTGGCAACTAGCTTAATTGGTTATGCTGTTAGCTTTCCTAAACAGCTTGCCGATACGCTAGAGTTCATCTTTGCTAAATCTAATTCAAGGCAAATGAGAAGCCAGGGACCTCAAGGATTTCAAAATGAAGTTGGAAAAATTGGGCAGATGACATTCACATATGCACAAGGCCCAGGAAATACAGGCAGAATATCTTACAGTGGTCTTAATGTCCATTCTGGTTCCAAATTTAATTCAGCCTGTGTGTGGAATTCATTGAGAAGATTTGTGATGCCTTTTGTACTTGGTCTTCCTGTTCTAATTGCTGCCTTATTTCCCTCTACATTTTCCAGAGCTCTTGACTATGCTGGGATATATGCCAATTGTTTTCTTTTTGGCGTCCTCCCTCCGGTAATGATGCATGTTTACCAGCAGCAAACAAAACGCAGGTAAGCTGGAATTTTTTTTTTGTCCCAATGATCTAGAACAGATTAAAGAATACACTTGTTTGCTACATTTTGTTATGAACCATCCCAAGGATGTTTATTGCCGTTCCATGTTACACATTTCCTTTTCATTTATCTATCTTTCGCTATCACGCCAGAATTACATGTCTTCTGGTTAATGGACTGAAATTGTCTACTTCTGAAATCTAATAAAGATAATTACACGTGAAGCATTAAAATACGTCATTAAGAATGATGCAAAAGACAAAAGCTTTCCTAAGTTTTACTGTAAGCACAGTCACCGAATAAAAGTTATTTGTTGCTTTAGATATGTAGCTAATCAGTTTTTCCGATTCCTCCGGTCAGCATCTCTTGGGAATTGGATAGAATGTTTCTGAAGTTTAAGGTTTCTTTGAACAGGATAACGATTCTACCAGGGGGTAATTTTGGACTTCTGGTTCTCTTCAGCATTGCAGTCGTATTATCTATTAGGCATTGAATTGATGGCAGGGTTTGTAAGTGTAAGAAAGTGATTCTTGTTACAGAATATATGCAAGAAGATTGTCTGAATCCAAATACGCAACAGTAAATATATGGAATGGGGTTAGTTCCAATGCTTCGTTTCCTAGATCAGTTTTTTAATTCCTTATGGATCCGAACTCAACTATATGTTATGTATGCTTTTTTATATTCCAATTTTACCTTTTATGGTTCCCATATTTCAATTTTTACTGCCAATCCAGGACAAGATGTTACTAGTGCTTTAACAGAGTTCGTGTCTAGACTCCAGAGCATGCATTACATGACATTCTCAGTTCATTACTGCTATCTGATTTGTAAAAAAGTTGAATGTATAGGTTAATTTTGTTAAATTTGATTTTACCTTCTAATGACAAATGATTTTGGAAGTGCAAGTTACGGTAGGTTGATTGGCTGCTAAATCCGCAGCAGACTTAGACTTGAGCTGTACGGGTAATTTAAGTTTGAATAATTTTAGCTCCATATCGATTGGCCTATTTTTCAAAATTTAGTTTTTCAAATACATTACTATAATAATATACGAACAAAATCAACTCCAAAAATATTTCATCCAAACAATATATGAAAAAAAACTCCTAAATATAAAAAATAAATTCTACAACATTTTTTTTCTTCCACGCATCACCGTCACCCATCATCACCATCACCATCCACCACAACCATCATCCTTTCCTCCTCCTCTCTCCTCCCCTTCCTTTCTCCTCCCCTCTTCCCCTTCCTTCTTCCTCCTTCCCTTCCCTTTCCCGCCAACCCCCCGTCCTCCCCCCCCCCCCACTCCCCAGATCTAGCCTCGACCAGATCAAGGCCTCTGGTTGTGACCTTTGAGGCACATGAGTTGGCTCACTTCAAGCACATGAGAGCCAAGGCAATTCTTGAGACAGAAGATATAACAGTGGTCTTGGCAACTAAACTATGAAGCTTGGAGAAGCATGCATCAGAAGTCTATACTTGAAATCTTTTCTTTCAGTTGAAGAAGAACCTAAACAGACAAAGCCTCTATGATTATTATAAATGGAAGTAAACTTGAAATGGCTGTGTATTTTTCCACAACAAGCATGCGGATGACAGAACATGGACAGTGCAGATCAATAGGAGGACCCAATCATTGAAGTGCTCATGCAAGAAAATGGAATGGAGAGGGCTACCATGTGCACACATATTCTGTGTAATGTTGATAAAAAATATGCAATCAATACCAAAATCTTGCATCTTGAAAAGATGGACATGCGAGGGTAAAGAGGAGGTGGAAAATGAAGTTCTTCCAGAGATGTACTGAATTGGGTCAAACCGCAAGATTTGGAACTTTGACATCAATTTGCAAGGAAATGTGTTTCTTTGCATCCTATATGGACGATGGATTTGCTCGTGCAAGTAATGCTACAAATGGGACTAATACCTAGAGGAGAGCTTGGGTGGAGTGTGGTTTGACTGTGGCACAAATGGAAGATCGGTCGTAGACTCGGATGAAGCACATTTAAGGAAATGTTATGTGAAGAACCTCGAGAGGACAAGAACTAAAGTGTTTCTTTGCATCCTATGTGGACGATGGATTTACTCGTGCAAGTAATGCTAAAAATGAGATTAATACCTAGAGGAGAGCTTGGGTGGAGTGTGGTTTGACTGTGGCACAAATGGAAGATCGGTCGTAGATTCGGATGGAGCACATTTAAGGAAATGTTATTTGAAGGACCTCGAGAGGACAAGAGCTAAAGGTGATCATGTTCAAAGTAGCAAGAGCAAAGTTACTAAGTGTGGAAACTGAGGGTTAGTTGTCGTTTTATACATAGCAGTAATTGAAAATCATAAATTAGATTATCAATGCATTAGGTGTAATTCCATTCATTTTTTCCCTAATCATTGGTTGCGTGATGGCCACAACAAAGGACATGTCCCCGTAACTTGTGCGGTTATAATGCATATGGCAGTTCAGGAGTTGAAGCAATTCATTGTACAAACCCAAGATCAAGAAGAAAACAAATAGATGTATTAAGAATCCAAAGCCAAGTCACCAGTGTTCAATACAATGACAACATGGGTGACTCAAGATGCCAGGTTGGTGCATCATCATATGGTGCTTTTCAAGGAGTTTAGAATCCACTAGTTCATTACTTTGTGAATGTTACATGGAGTAGGTCTAGAAGGAAGCAGCAGTAAAAATTGTAGATGATACTCAGTCTACATAGGTAACAATCACAATAAATCCTTTTCTAATTGTAATGAATCTTGTCTAAGAATTTCTCACACGTTGCATGGGCCTTGGAGTGGGTGGAATGGAAAAAGATCATACAAAATTGCTGGTGGAAATGAAACAAGTTTAATGGATCCGAATATCTATTCAGCTCCAGTTTTTGGACAAGTAAATCACTAGGCTTTATTATGACAGGGATCATATAAGGCTTTCTTAGTGGCCCACCGTCTAGCATACAATGCTTATTCTAGACTACGTACACGAACAACTGCAATAGTAATGGTTAGCTATTGTGGCATGTAAAATCGAGCTTTGATTTTTACATTGAAGGAATGAAAGCTTTGAATTTAATGTCTACTCCTGCCTGCTCAATCACGTTTTAGATTTTTAGTTGAAATTCAAACTTTTCAAGTTCATGTGAATTAAACTCGATTTCATCTTCACATACTTAGAACTTAAGCTTTCTTTGTTTAACATCAATAATGGCACCGATGATAGTTAAGAAAGGTCTACCAAGTATAAGTGGCATATTAACATTTTCTTCCATGTCAAGAATAACAAAATCAATAGGAATAATGAATTTCTTAAACTTTATTAACACATTTTCAAGCATACCAAAAGGATAATTTACCAACTTGTCCGTTACTTGCAAGGAAATGCTAGTACGCTTTAATTCACTTAATCTAAGTGAACTTAAGCGTGATTAGGTCTAGTAGGAATTCACTTGATGGTGTAATAAAAAAAAGTAGGATAGCCATTGAGACCAAAAAATGCTTAGCAAATTGCTTTTCCGAACACATCATCTTTGAATCAATCACTCCTTTAATTAAACATTTGCACCCAAATGACATAGAGCACTTGAAAAATTTATGTTACCAATAGTGCAAGGAATAGAGAAACTACCCATCTCCTTCAACTTTGGAGGGACTTTTTTTTATATCAATGCACCATATTCCTCCATCAATGCTATGGTTTCATGGTCCTCCAAATGCCTTTTCTTTGACATGATCTCCATTAGAAACTTAGCATAGGATGAAATTTGAGCAATAGCATCTGTAAAAGGAATGTTAATATGCAATTATTTAAACATTTTCACAAAATTTTCAAACTCCTTGTGCAATCTAATTTGGTTGAGTCTTTGAGGGAATGATATCGGAGGTACTAGCACATTGGTTTGAGTGGTGATTCTACATTATCTACAATTTTCTCCTTACCTTCTCCCCCACACTTACCCTTTGATCATCACTTGAGTTCTCACTTTCTTCTCTCTCATGCTCAGCACTAGAGGGGCCATCTAATTATCTACCGCTCTGGAGGGTAATTGCTTTGCAATGTTCCCTAGGTTTGATTTCGATTTTACTTGACAACTCCCTTTGGTTCCTAGAGTTAATGGCATTTGCAATTTGACTGAATTGGACTTCAATGTTGTGAGGCCTCGAAATTTTACTTGTCTTTATAGCTCTTATTTGAACTTACTTACCTTAAATTCTTGGTTACTTTACTGGTTGAATCACACTTTTTACCCTATTACCTTATTTAACTTAGTGCATATTTAATTTGGTGCATGTTTAGTTTCATAGTGTATTATACTAGTGTGACCAACTAGTGAGGTATGTACAATTAATTTGGAGGATTAGAAGGAGTTTTGTGCAAAAGGATTTATGTGATAAGCGGTGTTAAGTGATGATTGGAGGAGTAATAGATATTTGAGTGCTTAAGAGAGATAAAAGATAGATATCTCTTATTTTCTTGCCATTTGTTAAGGAGCCAACCAAAGTTGACCAAGAGCTTGACCAAGCCTTCTTCTTATCTTCACTATGCTTCCATTCAAGATCACAATTTCCTTCCTTCTTGCCTTGACTGATTTTTGGAGGAAAAACACGAGAAAAGAGAGAGAGAGAGTAGAATCTTGAGGGAAAAAAATAAAGGAAAAATTCATCCAATCTAGCTTCCATTTTGTGGGAAAAGGAAAGGGAGAACTTGGTTTATCCATCAAACTTGGCTTGAGCTTGGAAGGGAAGAAGAGTTGGTGGATTGTGGGGTGAGTTTCATCTTGGTTTGGAAAGCAAAAGAGGTAAGAATATTAGATCATCCTTCTTTTTTTGTCTTATGTTTAAGATAAGTGAATCTTGTGGTGAATCTTGAAAGTTTTCCAAGTTGATGATTCTAGAACTTGATGTTTGAGTTCTTAGGTTTTGGATACTATATGCAAGTATGGTGGTTTTCTTGTTGAGATTTTGGCTATAGATATCTCTTGTTATGTAGGTGATAACACCTTATGGATTTGCTTGGTAGGTTTGGTTGAACTTGGGAAATTGGTTGGAGGAATGTTTGGAAAAATTTCTTCTGCTTGCTGGCCGAAAACAGGGAAGGAGGTTTTGAACCTATTTTTTTGCAATTTTATGGTGATTCTTGGTTAATTCTTGCTTTATACATGTTATCCTTCAATTATATGTTGAATTTGAGACAAGTGAGTGAGATTTTGTTAGTGAAAGTTTCATTTTCTTAAGTTATTAACAATCTGAAAATTTTCGCAGGAAGCTCTGTGCAACTTTGAGAAATTTGCTATAACTTCATATAGGAATGTCGGAATTGAATTCTGTTTATTGCGTTAGAAACTAGGCTCATAGAGCTTCCAATGAGATAAAATTTAGGGTATGGTTCTGTGAGACCCCGAAATTTCACTTGTCTTTATAACCCTTATGTGAACTCACTTACCTGTGATTCTTGGTTGCTTTAATGGTTGAATTTGAGCCAAGAGAGTGAATTTTGTTAAGAAAAGTTTCATATTCTCAAGTTGTTAGAAAATTTAAAAATTTTCGCAGGAGGCTCTGCGCAGCTTTGGGAAATTGGCTATAACTTCGTATAGGAAGGTCGGAATTGAGTTCCGTTTGTTGCGTTTGAAACTAGACTCATAGGGCTTCCTACGGTGGAAAATTCAGAGTTTGATTCAATTTCTATAAATTCCAGAAAATTGGCAAAGTTGACTGAAAATTCTGCCCTGCACAAGTAACAATAGGAATGTTGTAGTAGCTTATGGCTCAAATTTGGACCAACTTATGAACTTTCTTTGAGGTGTCTTCTAAAGATTATTAGTATTTGAAGTCTAGTTTTTAACAGGCCAAATTGTATGAATGTTTGACATTTATAACTCAAGTTATGATTTTTCTAAAGGGATGGCATAAGCTAGGGTTTTTTTTGTGCATACTAGGGTTTTTGGTGCATTTTGGTAGTGTGATCACTTGGTGAGGTGTGTGTACTAAATTTGGTGGATAAGAATGAGTATTAGGTAAGAAAAAGTGTGTGATTAGAAGTGATAATAATAAGCTAGTGAACCATAAGTAAAAACACAAGTACGGGCGAGTTAGGAAAAAACGGCTTGAACCGACGTGCACTGTTTGTTACCGGTTAAGTACATCGTTTGACCATACTTTCTTACCCTAATCCCCTTGTTTTTATTTGAGCTAATCAGCCCTAAATTACCCCTTAATCCAGCCATCTTTGTTGACTAAGAAAAAGGAAAGAAAAGAGAAAAAAAGAGAGAAAACTTGGCTTTGACAAGTGTCAAAGATCCAAGAGTTGCTGACCAAGACCATTTCTTTCTTCTTATCTCTCTTGTTGGCTAAATTTTCTTCATTTCTAGCTTGGCTTGGCTGAAATTTTTGGGAGAGGAAAACAAGAGGGAAGAAACCTCCAGCTACATCTTGATTTAGCCTTGTTTGAGTTGAATCTCAAAATCTAAACCGATTAAACTCTTACTTAGGAACCTAGGAAGCTTTGTGTGTTAAAGTTTTGGAAGGAAAGGTGGTGGATTTCTCTTGCAAGCATCTTGGTGAGGTATTATGGCTGTCTTTCTTATTTCTCTCCCTTAATCTTGTTTAAGTTTGTATAGCAACTGTCGCGCCCCATTTTTTTGATAAAATGAATAAATGGTTTAAAATGTATTTTTCGATTCAATTTGTGATTGGAAAATGAATTGTGATTTAAAAGAAAAATGGGTCTAAATGGGGGTTTGAGAATGCGACGATTTGACCCAAAATTATAGTTTAAAAAGGGTTTTTAAAACTAAATACGGAGTCGGCACTTGGTAATGAGTTAAGGTGTACCAAGTCACCTAAAAAAATGTATTTTTTTAAAAAAATAGGAAAAAGTAGTGAGAAACCCTTTTTAAACGACTTCTAGTCTACGTAAACCAAAGAAAAAGGTTCGGGAGTCACATTTGACAAAGGGGAAGGCAAGGATAAAATCCAAGGCACCCCTTTGACCTAGCCAAGGCTAGTTGCATGATTTAATCAAAGATTTTCTTGTTTTAACCAAAGAATTTATTACATTTGGATGCACTACATGAATGCAAACCCTAGACCTAGGGGTATTGGGGGAAATTTCTCTTCAAAGGTTGAGTGGTATCAATCACATTAATTGTGAAGCCCAATAACGATCCTTTGAAGAAGTCACGAATAATGCGAGTGGGATGCAAATGAATGGAATGCATGTATGCAATGTGAGGACATGAGTTTGAAAAAGTAATAATAAACAATAAAAATGTAAAGGAAAATGTGCACGTGAGTGGGCAAGGTACGGTATGTGAAATGATAATATGAAGTGCATGTGTGCAAGTGATGATAAAAGTGTTCGTGTGCAAGTGAAGAAACACAAAGGTG
Source organism: Coffea eugenioides (assembly GCF_003713205.1). NCBI lineage: Eukaryota > Viridiplantae > Streptophyta > Magnoliopsida > Gentianales > Rubiaceae > Coffea > Coffea eugenioides. The sequence continues at coordinate 12,529,441 of NC_040039.1, forward strand.
CTCGTGTGCAAAATGGGAGGAAAAATGAAAGTGTGATGAGGGTATAAAATGGTAGAGTGGATTTAAAAATGCATGAGCCTAGGGAATTCATGCATATTGGGTACGGGGAGACCTAAATCGTGACTCAATTTGCCCTTTTATAGAGGGAATACAAGCGTGCTAAGGCTTATAAAAAGCCACACTCGTCTATATCCCATATTTAAGGGGATTCTCAAGCAAATGAACCCCTATAAACTAGCATGAAATGCAAAACCTAAATTGAGAGGGAAGGGATTAGAGGGGCATGCGAAATGATAAAACTAAGAAAAATGCATGACATGTAATGAACATGCAAACATGTACTAACGAGGGGAAATTCCTAAGAGTCTAGCGTTGAACTAGCCCATTCTATGAATTCCGACTAGCGTTGGACTAGTGGAAACGTTCATTCATTCATCACATTCTTTCATGGCCATGGAAAGCGAGTAGACATGCCAAACACTCGTAAACACATAGCACATAACACTTAGCATGCTCGACTAGATGCAAGGCCCTAATAAAGCAAATTAACACGTAACAACTAAGCATGCAAGACACATAAGACAATTAAAGCCCTAACTATTACATTTGCTAGCTAGGCACACGTCTTCGATAGGTCTTCATTGAATGCTCCTCCAAGCCCTATCTATTACAAGCCAAGAGGTGTACACATACCCCATAAAGAATAACTTACTAAAAGCAAGAGTAAATAAAGTAAAGGAGTTAAAGACAGGCAAGGAAAGCAAATTAATCATGCAAATTCACACATAACACATAGGAGCACGTAGAGTCAAATAAAGTAAGAAATAAATGATTAGATATACCTCCCCTTCGATGGTAATCAAATGAAGTGAAAATGGCTTCAAAACAATAGAAAGGTCAAGGTACCACTTTATTTGGGAAAATTAAAGAAAACATACAAACACGGGCTCACATGGTCATAAAGCTCTTAAATTCATGCATGAAGTGCAATTTAAACAAAGCATGGTAATTATTTGAAGCAAACAAGCAATAAAACTTGCAAAATTAAAGCTGCCAAGGACCAAATTGATGAAATTATTCAATTGGTTGGGTCATAGTGAGTCAAAAGGGGACTTGGGGGGCCGAAGTGCAATTTTTCTTTTGGTTTTTCATGCAGCTCATGCAACTCACGTAAGAAAATCTATTTCTGCAACATTTTCTCTTATGCTTGCTCAAAACGAAACCCAACTCAAACTCACATCTTATTTCCAAAAATCAGATTTCAAGTTCACATACATAGCTTTAACTAAGCTGCAAACTATGTCATTACCATCACCTCAACAGGTAGAAAACTTAGAAGGAAAAAACATGCAAGTTCTATGCAATAGCCATGAAACAAGTTTCTGCAATTACTTCACATACACTAGCAACCGAAGACTGCTGCACTTTCTTCTCAAGCTCAAGCTTCTTAATCACAACCGTGATCAAATTTTCCAAACCAACCAATTTCATTCAGACCCAACAAACAGAAAACTTAGCAACTTTATTCAGACAAACAGAAAAATTAGCAACTTCATTCAAACAGAAAAATTAGCAAAACATCAAAGGTTTGAAACTTCAGCAAACAAATCTTTTGAGCTTAGGCAGTTCGCATGGAAGCTGCACTCAAGCATTTCGAATCACAAACCCATGCTCAAAATCCTGTTAAGCTTCTCATGCATACAAACTACAACTTTCGGTCAAGGCTGGAATTACTATCTAACAAAAATAGCAAAGTTTGGAACCGCAATGGAAGAAAATAGCAAGACACAACCGTAAATTTCTGGTGCAGCAAAATGAATATGCATTTTCCAGCAGGTACTTGGGCATGATTCAAATGTCTTTTTGACCCAAAGACATGAACTCAACACTAAACTTTCCACTTCTTCCTTTCCACACAGAATTAAGCATGCAAGCGCAGAGAACAGCCACGGAAAGAAACAGTAAGAAGAAAAATGCAGCAATTTTTATTTGCGTGCAAACACTCCAACAAGCTCTACCAATATGTCATTTACAGACCAAATGCAAGGAATTTGCCCCCCATTACCATCGAATGTCCCCAAACATGAACTTTCTTATAGACGCAAACAAAGCCAATGAACAAAACAGGAGCAATGAAGCGCAGCTTTTCTTATTTCAGACAAGACTTCCGGATATCATCTTAACAGTAATCGCATGCATGACCCTCTTAAAATATTCTAGAGTGAAATCAACAAGTGTGGAATATTTTACAGCTTGTCAAACTTTAAATGCAACAATTTGGAATCCCAAAATTCCCAAAGAAAACTGGAAAAATTCTTTCTCCCTTCCTCGGATAAATTGAAACATTTCCAGCAGCTATGTGTCAACAATTTTGGCCAAATTTGCCCCCAGTTCAAATGGTTTACTACTGAATGTCATACAAGACTTAAAACAACATTTTTCATGCATTTCCAAGCATTATTTTCCAGAGAAAAATTCCCAAAAACAACTGCAAATTCCAGTTTCACTCCCTCGGCAAATCACATAAATTTTCCAGCACTTGGTTGGTCTTAAATCCGAATTTACCTCGGTTGAATCATTGTGTTAAGTACCCAAAACTAACATGCAAGGCTACTTAATGAAATTACTATCATTTCTAATTCAGATCAAGTTCGGACAGCAACTATAAACATCCACAAATCCAGAAATTCATTCGGCTATTCTCGGATGATCTTGCATGCAGCAGATTTTCTTGTTCATTTTTATTTCTTGCTTAACCGAGCTAATGAGCTGCATGCAAAGCTTAATCATCTTGTCTTAAGTTAGTTAATCACGTTTATAAGCTCAGATTGCCTCAGGGAAACAAAATTAAAGCTGCATTTCCATTTCAGTTTCTCGGCAAACCCATTCCTTCCAAATCAGATTTTTCTAATGCTTTGTTTTCATCATCCGGAAGCATAAACTTCACATGCAAGCTCTTAAACAGCTTCATCTACCCATAATTAGCTAGCCTAAGTCTAGAATTTACCTCAGCTGGAAGCTCAGCTCACGCAACAAGAAGCTGCAATGTTTCTTTCTCGGCTAGCTCTCGGACAGCACAGGAATGCAGCCCGCCAACTCCCTCTCTTGCTCAAGCTTGCACGCGGAATGGAATGGAGGATGATCGCAGATGGTTGAGGTTGAAGAAAGGAATGGAAGCTCTAGGCAGTGAGGAAGAGGATGATAAAACTCACACGGTTATCTCTCACACTCACTCGCGAACAATTTAAGAAAGCAACTTGCGCAACTTCCTCCCTTGCTCAAGCTTTTGATCAGACAGGAAAATGGGAAGCTCGGCTCTTCACTCTCGGTCGATAATCCCAAGGAAGCCGCTCCCTCACAGCTCACGGCAGCAAATGAAAATGGAAGTCTGATATTGTGGTGAATTGGAAATGGTATATATTGGAATGTGTGGTTGGTGGAATGTATATGTTTTGGTATTGTGAGTGGAGTTGGGGGCTGAAATGAAGATGAATCGCGGATGGAGGAGGTTGAGTGTTTTAGAGGGGAAAGGAAATGTGATCCGGCAGAAATGGAATTGTGATTTTTTGATTTTTTGATTTTTTGATTTTTTTGAAATTAATTAAATAAAACTGATAATAACAACAAAAACAACAAAAAAAAATAATTTAATTAACATTGGATAGAAACTAAATAAACTAAAATCAACAAAGCACAATTTTCCATTTTTCATCAATTTCCTCTTTTTTTTTCTTTTTTTTTTCACAAATTTTACGTTAAAACTTAAAACTAAAACTAAAACTAAAACGTGAACAAAATTAATATGACAAATAATTAGCAAATAAAAGACAAATAAAAAAGGTAACAACTAAAATGCAGACAATCTAAAACAAAAATCATGAATTAGATGCACATACAAATTATTTAAAAATTTGGTGTCTACAGTTTGCCCCTCTTTGTTTGAGTTTTGAACTGAGACAAGATAGTAGACACCAATACATTACCTGTGTTTTCGATGGGCAAAATGATTTGAAGCGGACAGAGAATTTTTAAAAGCGGGAACTGACGCGAACAAGGAATTTAACGGGACTGACCCGAACAGGAATTTAAAGCGGGAGACGTGGTCCGAGAACAAGGAATTTAAAAACGGACTGGCCGCGAACAGGAATTTAAAACGGGACTAGCCGCGAACAGAATTTTAAACGGGACTGGCCGAACAGTGAATTTAAAACGAGACTGGGCGAAGCAGGAATTTAAAACGGGACTTGGCGCCGAACTAGAAATTTTAAACGGGACTGACCCGAACAGGAATTTAAACGGGACTGACCCGAACAGGAATTTAAAACGGGACTGACCCGAACAGGAATTTAAACGGGACTGACCCGAACAGAAATTTAAACGGGACTGACCCGAACAGGAATTTAAAACGGGACTGGCCCGAACAAGAAATTTAAAAAACGGGACTGGCCCGAACAGGAAATTAAAACGGGACTGACCCGAACAGGAAATTAAAACGGGACTGGCCAGCACAGGAAATTTAAAGACGGAATTTTAAAAGCGGGGCTGACCGAATAAGGATTTGAAAAGCAGGACTGACCCGATAGGAATTTAAAGCGGATATTAAACGGGAACTGAACCCGAATAAGATTTTAAAACGGGACATGAGCGCGATAGGAATTTAAAACGGGTACTGACGCGCGATAAGGATTTAAAAGCGGGCTGGCCGCCGAACAGGAATTTAAAAGCTGGGAGCTGACGCGACAGGGATTAAACGGGACTAGACTCGAACAGGAATTTAAAAAACGGAAACATTGCACACTGGGGAGTAACAGTGAATTAAGTTTTTTTTTGTTTTTTTACCGGAGAATAGTTCAACTTTTGTACCAAGAGGGAAATTTGGATTTCTGTGACTGAAACGATAGCTGATGCTGTTTCTTATGATCGAGTCTTGCAAATAACATCGATCCTTGTTTACTGGGAAGCTTTGTCTGACATCGGTTTAGGTGCCAAAAAGAGAGTGGCTGCTTTTGTTTGTAAATGCAACATTCCTGCAAGAAAAGAAGAAATAATGGGCTTGCCACCATTATTTGATCCGGTTTGCCTTGAGAGTCGTGTAAACATGAGTCTTATGATGCTTTTATTTCGGCTCGGCGGCGTCTGCCTTAAACCTTTCAATTTCTGAGACTGATAAAATGCAGATTTACCGCGTCACCCAATCCAGGTGGTAGCTTTGTTGTATGTTACTCCCTGTAACTGATGATTGAATCCCCTATCTTTGCACAAACCTCAGGGTTTATCATTCATTTGAATTTAATGGTGAAAGAATGATGCATGAAAATTAGTCATATAAAAATCAATGTATATGCAAGATGATTTCCTATGTTAGGCAAAGATGAGCATGCAAAAGAATGTAGACAATCATAAGCATTCATACACAAATAATTTGAGAATAACCAAGAGGTTTATAAAGATACATTTTGCAAAAGAATATTTGTAAAGAACAAATACAAATTTAACCAACGAATATCATATTCAAAACTTTGGATATTTTCTCTTCGGAATCCGATATTGGCAGAAGTATCACAAATATGAGGAAAACCCCAAATGAACCAGGTCACCGGCTGTTCCTTCTTGAGCTTGTCTGTTGAGAAAACCTACCTTGGCGCCCTTTCGGGTTTTCACCAAGGTTGCCCCCACCCCTTTTGTTGTTTTTCTTTTCTCTTTTCGAGAGTCGCCCTTTTCGTTTCACCTTAGAGAAGCCATGAAATATTCGACATTTATCGCTGCAGAAATATGAATTGAAGATTTACTGGCATATAGTAGAATGGCATTTCGCAAAAATTTCTTTTATTATAGTTGTTATGAAGAAATATTTTGTGAGATTAGGCGAAAGCATTATAGACATCACCTGCCAGTTGGTTAACAAATTTCCTAATAGAAATGCAGCAAGTGACGAAAACCAGGACTTTGGGCTTTTGTAATGAGGTCCGGTGGGGTGTTTTTCAAGAAAGGTTGAGGCTTGAAAGCAGATTTGATACGAGGGGTGAAATAACTTGAGATTGCACCCTTTTGAGAACAACTCCGAAACTGAGGAAAATTTGCCCCAGTTTGATCAGATTTTCTCTCTTTGCATTTTTCATTGTATTTTCCTCACTTTTTGCATTTTTCTTTGAAAACTAAATTTGCCCCAGTGTAGGTTTTTTTTTTTTCGAAACAAATTTGCCCCAGTGTGGGGTTTGCAATTCTCAAGGGTTATCAAACGAGATTTGTCAATTCTGATGGCTCAAAGGGGACAAGTAGAGATAAAATGTTTTTTAGTGTAAAAGAAGATGGCCTGACTTGCATTTCGCCATTTGCATGAATTTCTAAAGAAAATTTGCATGATCAAATGAAAAACTTTTTGCACATATCTGAGTTGATGGGTTGAGGGAAAACCCGTCCATCCATTTCCGCCAAAATAAGAGCTCCGCCAGGTAATACCTTTTGGATAATGAACGGCCCTTGCCAATTTGGAGCGAACTTGCCTTTAGCTTCATCTTGCATTGACAAAATTCGCTTCAGTACCTTATCACCTTCTTCAAATGCCCGCCGATGGACTTTTTTGTTGTAAGCTCGGGCCACACGTTTTTGATAGCATTGCCCATGACAGATAGCATTGAATCGCTTCTCATCTATCAAAGTCAATTGCTCATGGCGCTGCTTGATCCAATCGGCCTCCTCCAATTTAGCTTCCATAAGGATTCGTAGCGACGAAATTTCAACCTCAGCTGGTAATACAGCTTCCATCCCATACATAAGTGAATATGGCGTTGCCCCAGTCGATGTCCGAATAGAAGTCCGGTACGCCATCAATGCATAAGGCAACTTTTCATGCCAATCGCGATGCTTTTCTGTCATTTTGTGGATAATTTTCTTCAGATTCTTATTTGCGGCTTCTACAGCTCCATTCATCTGAGGCCTATAAATGGCAGAATTGCGGTGTTTGATTTTGAACTGCTCACATAGTCCATCTACCATGTCATTGTTCAGATTCTTGGCATTGTCCGTGATAAGCGTTTCGGGTACCCCAAATCGACAGATGATATGATCTCTCAAGAAATTGGCAACTACCTTCTTCGTCACATGTTTGAATGATTCCGCTTCAACCCACTTGGTGAAGTACTCGATCGCCACCAATATAAATCGATGTCCATTTGAAGCAGGAGGATCGATTGTACCAATCACGTCCATACCCCACATTGAACAGGGCCACGGGGCAATCATGCTGTGCAATTCAGTGGGTGGAGCATGTATAATGTCACCGTGCATTTGGCATTTTATACATCTCCGGACAAAGTCTATACAATCATGCTCCATAGTAAGCCAGAAGTATCCGGTTCTCATGATTTTCTTCGCTAGCAAATGGCCATTCATGTGAGGTCCACAAACGCCACTATGCACTTCCTTCATCATATATTGAGCTTCATCTTCATCAATGCACCTTAAAAGGTTCAAATCCAAAGTTCTTTTGTACAACACTTCTCCATTTAAGAAAAATTTTGAAGCCATTCTACGCAGAAAATTCTTGTCTTTTGTACCAGCATGTAGAGGGTAAGACCCTGTTTTGAGAAACTCCTTGAGATCAGTATACCACGGAACATTATCGGAGGACTTGTCTACAACCCAACAGTGGGCAGGTTTGTCTTGAAACTGAATCTGGATCGGTTCGACCTTCAACTCATCTGGATACTGAATCATAGAGGCTAAGGTGGCCAAAGCATCGGCAAATGCGTTTCGGACTCGTGAGAGATGTCTGAACTCCAAATTTTGAAATTGCTTGGCCAGAGTGAGCAGACTACAATGGTAGGGCAAAATCTTTGAATCTTTGGTTATCCACTGCTTCAAGGTTTGGTGCACTAGCAAATCTGAGTCACTGAAGGCCATCAACTCCTTGATTTCCATTTCTAAAGCCATTTTGAGACCAAAAATGCAGGCTTCATATTCAGCCATGTTGTTGGTACAAGTAAATTGCAATTTGGCAGCGGCAGGGTAGTGCTTTCCTTCGGGCGAAACCAGAACAGCTCCAATTCCAACTCCTAGAGAATTCGAAGCTCCATCGAAGAAAAGCCTCCATTCAGGGCTCTGCTCACTTATATCGTCCGTGGCGCCTACAAATAAGATCTTTTCATCAGGGAAATAGGTGTGAAGTGGCTGATAATCATTGTCCCTTGGATTTTCCACCAGATGATCAGCTATAGCTTGCCCCTTGACGGCCTTCTGTGAAGTGAAAACAATATCGAACTCTGAGAGAATTATCTGCCATTTAGCTAGACGTCCAGTTAGCATCGGCTTCTCCAGGAGATACTTCAAGGGATCAGATCGGGAAATAAGATAAGTGGTATGGCTCAACAGGTAGTGTCGCAGCTTTTGAGCCGCCCAGGCCAATGTACAACAGCTTTTCTCAATGAATGAATAATTAGCCTCATACTGCGTGAACTTCTTGCTTAGATAATAAATGGCTTGTTCTTTCCTTCCAGAGTCATCGTGTTGCCCGAGAACGCAACCAACTGCTCCATCGAGCACAGATAGGTAAATGATCAGCGGTCGGTCCGGTTTGGGTGGCGCCAGGACCGGAGGCTGCAGCAAATAATCTTTAATCTTGTCGAAAGCCTGTTGACACTCCTCATTCCAGTACAACGACACATTCTTTCTTAATAATTTGAACAACGGCTCACATGTGGCCGTTAATTGGGCAATGAACCTCCCAATAAAGTTGATCTTTCCTAAGAAGCTTTTCACGTCTTTCTGAGTCTTTGGCACTGGCATATCTCGAATCGCCTTGATTTTTGCTGGATCTATCTCTATGCCTCTCTTGCTCACGATGAAACCCAACAATTTACCAGCTGGTGCCCCAAAGGCGCATTTCGCAGGATTTAACTTCAAATTGTATTTTCGCAGCCTTTCAAATAGCTTCCTCAAATCATCCAAGTGGTCCTCCGTCCTTTTAGACTTGATTATGATGTCATCCACGTAGACCTCCATCTCCCGGTGGATCATATCATGAAATAGGGTTGTCATGGTCCTCTGATACGTTGCTCCAGCATTCTTTAAACCGAAAGGCATGACTCGGTAGCAAAAGGTACCCCAAGGGGTAATGAAAGCAGTTTTCTCCCTATCCTCTTCTGCCATCAAAATTTGGTGGTAGCCAGCAAAACAATCGCAAAAGGATTCAATCTCATGTCCGGCAGTATTGTCTAAGAGAATGTGAATGTTTGGTAGAGGGAAATCATCTTTAGGACTGGCTTTATTAAGGTCTCTATAGTCAACACAAACTCTCACCTCTCCACTCTTTTTTGGAACAGGGACTGGGTTTGAAAGCCAAATTGGGTAATGGGAAACAATGATAATGTTGGTTTTGAGTTGTTTTTCAATTTGCTCTTTTATTTTGAGGCTTATATCTGGTTTGAATTTTCTGGGTTTTTGCTTTACGGGTGGAAAAGAAGGGTCTGTGGGTAACCTGTGCACTACCACGTCAGTTGAAATACCAGTCATATCATCATAGGACCACGCAAATACATCCTGGAACATAGTCAAGAACTCAAGCATCTCCTTTTTCTGGCTCTTATTCAAATGAATACTAATCTGCACCTCCTTAACTTAATCCTCAGTTCCAATGTTAACCTTTTCTGTTTCTTCCAGGTTCGGTTTTGGTTTTTCCTCATATTGTTCAAGGTCCTTTGCAAAAGAATCGAATACCTCCTCATTATCACTCTCGCTTTGGAGTTCGGATTCACAGACCTCCAAGTCATGAGTGATATAGAGATTGCCGTTATTGAATTCCAGAATTGTGATATCCAAAGGGTCAAATAATTTTATTTTTGGCCATCTGAAAGAATTAACGAATGTGGGATAATAAGCAGATAAGCATACAACAAACAAATGAACAAGCAATATAAATATAAACAAGCGAATAAACAACACAACATGACAAGAAAAACTTGTGCACTTTCTATAAAGCCTTTGATTGAAAGCAAATGGAAATGAAAACTTAACAATATTTACATGTGCAAATGTTAGTCAAAAGTAAAATTGTTTTCATTGGCTATTTACAGATGCAAAAGTATTTTCATGAATTCACATGAATGATAAACCCCTTTCAGTTTACCGAAACTCCTTCCGAACGGGCAGAAACTCAGCTGTCCAATTGGGAATTGACCCTTCGGGGATGTCAGGAAATTCAGCTTTGTCTGGAAAACTATCTTCAAATGTTGCCCCAACGAACAATTGGGCCAAACTAGCTTCAATTTCATCAACTGGGTTAATTTCCGACATGATCACCTCGGCTGGTCGTGGGAAAGTATAATGCAGTGGTGGAATGTCAAGAGCCCCTTGCCTTCCTTCTTTCTCCGCTTTCTTGCGTTCCTTCATCTCTCTGATGTCCTTGGCAGTCGGTCGGAAACCCAAACCAAATGAATCCTTTTTCTCCACAATCTCCACTGGCTTCAGAATTCCTTGCAAATCTCGTCCCAGCCCTTTGTCAAATTCATAGCCTCCACGGATCATTTCTTTGGCCATCATGACACTGGCCTTTGGTAAAGCTCGCTCCTCGTTTGTGATCCAACTTACAGAGACGATGTCAGCCGTGCTATGAGGAGTCATGGTGACATTGCGGCTTCCATCCTCTTTTGACCCAGAATCGGTGATTACAAGGCAATCCTCTTCGGCAAATATAGTTATCAGCTTGTCATTTACTACAAACTTCAGCAACTGATGTAATGAAGAAGGCACAACCCCAGACTTATGAATCCACGGCCTTCCATGTAGAACATTGTAAACACTAAGAAAGTACATGACTTGGCAGGTTATTTGAAACTGGGCGGGCCCCATTTCAACTACTAAATCAATTTCTCCTATTGGCTCTCTTTGCGCTCCATCAAAACCTCGGACTATGGTCCCTGAAGGCCTCAGCTTGACGTCTTGCAATCCTAGCTTTTCCAAGGTGCTCCAGGGACAGATATTAAGAGCGGATCCATTGTCAATCAATACCTTCGGCAGCATTTTTCCGTTGCACCTCACAACTATGTACATGGCCTTGTTATGTCCAATGCCTTCCGCCGGCAATTCCTCGTCAGAGAAAGTGATTTGTTTGGTGAATAATACGTTCCCAACCACATGTGAGAAATTATCAACTGAAATGTCCTTAGGGATTTGAGCTTTGGTCAACACCTCGATCAGCGCGTCCCTATGCCTATCTGAAGAAAAGAGTAAATCTAACATGGATATCTGGGCAGGCGACTTGCTCAGCTTTTCAACTACATTGTACTCACTTCTCTGAAGTCTCTTAAGGAAATCCAAGGCTTCTCTCTCGGTGATTGTTGGTTTAACGGGCGGCTCGGAGTTATTTGCTTGAATCGGAATGGTAGCTTCAAATGGACTTGCAACCTTCCCCGATCTGGTGACTGCTGACACTTCTTCCTTTTTAGCAATTGACTTTTCCCCAATCTGTACGTCAGGTTCATCATAATTCCATGGCACTTGTTGCATGCTTAAAACAGGCTCTTGCTGCGGGAATTCAATAACCACCGGCTCCAAAGCCTCACTCTCGGCTGGCGTGAGATCCAAAATAAAGGGCTTTTTGTCCTCTTCAAGTGGCAATTCTATGACAAAGGGTTGGTCTGTGACCCCAAACACTTCAGTTTCCCTTGCCAATTCTCTGACTGGTTCCACATACTCCGTATCATCCAGAATAACCCCAATGATATTGGCATGTTCCGGTAAAGGGTTCCTATTTACGTTCGGCCCTTGTGTCTCCCTTTTTCGGATCACAATCTCCCCGGCTTCAACCATATCTTGAATTTTATGCTTAAGCGCCCTGCAATCAAAGGTGGCATGTCCGGGGGCCCCAGAATGATAAGCGCAGACAGCTTGTGGATTATACCACGCGGGCATGCCATATGGGTAGGTAGGAGGGGGTACTGTACCAATTTTCCCGGCGGCCTTCAACTGGTCATACAATTGGTCCAGAGGCCTGCCTAAATTGGTGAATGTACGGCTAGGTGATCGGTTGTAAGGTTCAGGAGGTTGAGGATGGTTGTAACTAGGTCTATTTGGTGGAGGAAATCTTGGGTTATATGGAGGGTGAGGTCGGTTTTGGGGTGGATTTGGTTGGGAAATTTGAAAAGGGGCTGAAGGTGGGTTAGGATAGCTTGGGCGAGGTCGAGGGGGGTGGATGTTGGTAGTATATACAGGATGTGAGTTTGAATAATAAGAGTAAGGCGGTTGGTAGGTTGGATTGTATTGATATCGGGGTCTGGGTGAAGGGTTTTGGTTCCAAATAAAGGTTGCATCCCCCTCTTTCTTTTTGAACGGCGGCTTTTTCACATTGCTTCCTTGACCTTGTAAAGCATCCAACTGGGATTTCAGAGCAGAGACGTTAACAATGTTTCCGGCTCTCACAAAGTCATCAAATTCTTCCAGTTTATTCACAATTGCAGCAAAAGAACAACCAGTCATACGGAAAATTTCTTCGAAATATGGCGGGTCATGTGCCTTTATAAATGTGCGAATAATTTCATCCTCAGTCATCGGAGGCTCCACTTTCGCAGCTATCTTTCTCCATCTCTTGGCATATGTCTTATGATCTTCAGATGGTCGCCTCTTCGTTCCTTCCAAAGTAGTTCGGGTTGGTGCCAGCTCACAGTTATACTCATATTGTCTGATGAAGGCATTGGACAGATCGAGCCAGGTCTTCACTTCCTCTGGCTTTAGGTTGGAATACCAATCGAGAGCATCCCCTTCTAAGCTTTCTGGAAATAATCTCAACGGAAAATTCTCGTCATCCACTGGCTTGCCCAACTTGTTAGCAAACAAACGCAGGTGCGTTTTAGGGTTGCTTGTTCCATCATATTTGTTGAATTTAGGAGTCTTGAACCCCACCGGCAGTTGCACGTTCGGAAACAGGCACAAATCATCATAATCCAACACCCCTTGTTTGCTTAAACCTTGGCTTTTCCGGATAAATTCATCAAAACGATCCAAGCGTTTAAGTAACTTCATATCAATCTGGGCAGACGACTCTCCCATTTCTAGCTTATTTTGAAAAGTGTGCTCCGGCACAACGGGCTCCGCGGTAGTCTGATAAAAAACTGGTGGGTTCAGATGTATATTTGGATCTCCTTGAGGCTGAAATCCTTGACCATAAGGAGGGTAGAAAGGAGGATTTTGAGTAAAAGCATATTGCGGGTTTACAGTTTCCTCAAACGTAGTTTGAAATGGAGGAATAACAAATGGTTCGGATTGTGGTTGTGTAGTGAGCACAGGCACATGTTGCACTCCACTACTAACGAGCTCATCAATCAACTTCTTCTGAGCGGCCATTTCCGATGCCATTTCCCCAAATTTTGTGAGTAACTCTGTCAACTGAACCCCAGGACTTGCAGCTTCCGGCTGGGTAGTTGCAACGGCCTTATCGGATGATTCTGGTTGGGTACTCATGTCTACACGATTCCTTTGGGCTTTACTTCGGGATCGCGTAATAATGGGGCTTTTCCGAAAAGCTATTTTGAAATTTACCTGAAAATGCAAAAGACTTCTTTAGATAAACCAATGATTACTGAATTTCTGCAATTTAAAGAGAAAAAAAAAGAAAAAGACATGAGTTAGTAATTATTCAAACAATTCGGATGCATGTCCTATTTTGGGGGCCCTTTTTGTGCCAAGGGTAGGCCTAGCATGATGCAACACCTTCGAAATGGGACCCGTAACACAAACCTGTTTTTGACAATAATTCCAAATGAGGGCAAAAGAAAAATCATTTTCATTGATAAACTTGCCAATATTTACATCATATCACAAAGACGATTTCGTACAAGATTACCAAAACTTCTGAACCTATCTAATACAGAGTCCTTTGTTTCCCTAGCATATGGAATTCTAACACATTCAGTTTGGTCATATAATTCTGCACATTTCCTTTTCAGCTCTTGACGCCTTCCTCGTTCCTTTTCATACAATTGCTTGCTTTGCTCAGCCATCCCTTTGTATGCTTCGACAGACTTACTTAACTGCAGAATTTCCTTATCCTTTGCTTCGATAATGACTTTCAACTTTTCACCTCCTCAGATGGCTCATCTTGAATTTCTTGCGCAACGGATCCTCCTACCCAGTCTTCGTATTGCGGAGTGGTCAATCCCCTTTGTTTGAGTTCTGGAACGTACTTGACGCGTTCATCGTCGGACAACGTCTCCCAGGCCTCATCAAGAAGAATCTTCATCGGAATTTCTCTCGGACATATCCCTTTGTCGAAAATGATGGTAAATGTAGTCAGATCAACTGCAGACGGCACATCTTGAACTCGCCCTAATTGTCGGAGGAACCTTCTTGGATTGTATGCCATGATACCCTGAGTACCCAATAAAGGAACAAACTCGGATGCCTTGGTGCGAAGGACAGGCTTGACACAATTGGTCCAATCCAATACCCATCTCACCTTTTGATTGGTCACATTCGTTAAAAAGTTCACAAACTCGGATGCATTACACGGTGAACTCCTACTATTGATCCTCTTGTGATGTGTGATTACCCAATTATATCCGGCCATTGGTAGACTCTCGGGAATAGACGGTCGTCTCATGAAGTGCTCCATCCCCCACACATGTAAAATCAAATTTGACCCACAAAAGAACTTTTCCCCTCTCTGACAGGTAGTGCAAGCTATGAAGATGTCGGCCAAAATAGTTGGAACAATGGAACACTGTTTATCTTTTATTCCTAGAAACAAGTCGTACAAGATTTTAGTGAACTTGAAGGCTATCTTTTTGTCTTTCCTAGGGAAAAAGTAGGTTCCAGCCATGACTAATCCATATACCCAAACTCTCTTTCGTTCCTATATTTCCTCGGACGTAAACGAAAAATCCCCTCGATGCCTCTCAAAACCATCTCTTAATGCGAATCGATCAAATAAGAACTTCGTCTCTACATTTTGGTCTGCCCCTTGCAGTACTGATTCCTTTAACCCAGTGAAACGGCAAAATTCATCTTTGTTAGATACTAACGGAAATATCACGGCAGTTCCTTGGATCGGCAAATTGAGAAATCCGGCAACTTCCTCAATCGTTATGGTCATCTCCCTTTTCCCGAGTCTAAAAGCAGAACAAGTGGGGTCCCAGAGATGCACCAAAGCCTCTACCAAATACCCATCGGACTTAATGTCCTTGAAATCCCCGATGCGTCCTAATCGATCGGCTATTTGGTTAATCTCATTGGGTGAAAGTAATGTGGGCCATCTTTGTACCTCCGGCGGCACTACTAACATCTGTTGCACTCGGCGAGGATTGTCCATCTAGAAACCAAAACCGGGGTCAGATACCTTACCTACAGGTCCCATTTCTCTGGTTAACAGGAATTTAAACGTGCAAATTCCAAAAAATTGGGTTAAATACCCATGGGATTTAGGTTGGCTTGTCCCTAATGTGGGATTCCCTAAGTGGCATTCCCTTTCTAAGGCTTATGCATGATGTCATTCTTATCAAAGCAGGGAAACATGCAATTTGAAATGAGACTTGACCTAAGGAGCCCTTTGTTCGCCAGGGTGGGCCTAAAATGGCATGACATTATTAATTTATGAACATAATATACCAAAACTTTTAAACGTGCAATATCCTATTTACACGGGTAGGCCCTAAAAGAAGGTCATGCCAGACCTCTTATTTGCTAGGGTTTGTGAATGCAATGAGGTCATAAAACCAAGAAAAATTAGTTCAGCCAGATATATACACATAACACATTGTAGCAACGAAATCAACACAAAGAAGTAAAGCAATAAAAAGGAGAAAGGGGTTGGACCCCTCCCCTCGTGAATAGTGTCTCCTAATTTAGGGCAAGGTTGACTCTACCTTAGGCAATTCTAAAATGGATGCATGAGGTTGGGGCTCACTAATGCATCTAGACTCGATAGGTCATAGGTCCCCGAGCCTTCAGACTTGGAAACCAAAGGTCATCACTCCCAAGGTTCCTTGTCGGTGGCTCGAGCGATTCCCCAGACATTGCTACGCACACGTCGTGTCACGGCCACATGTCTGAGTGAATCTATCAAAAATCCTTAATCTTCGACTAAAAGCTAAAGGCTATTAACCCAAAGCTTAAAGCGGAAGATTAAGTGACCCCTTGGATCGTGCTACGCACACGTCGTGTCACGGTCACACGTCCAAGTGAGTCGCCTAAAATCCTAATAGGGTGGAGTGGCGTGACAAGCCACTAAAAGAAAAATAAATGAGGGGTTAAAAATTAAAGCGTATGCACGTATGCTAGTGCTCGTTTGGAGGGGAGGGATCAAGAACCAACGTGAGGCTCTAAGGTGACACACACCCCCCCCAAATGCAATGCGAGCGCGAGGTAAGTAAGTAAACATACATCCAATCAACCAATCATACATTCACGAGCGAGGGAGTAGTTGGATACGCGAGAAATGCAAAAATCCTAATAAAAGAAAAAATGCAATCCTAAACACCCAAATGTGATATATGAAAAGATTAAAAAAAGAAAAAGGTTGATTAAATCAAATTTGCTCGGACTCTCGAATGTCCCCAGTGGAGTCGCCAACTGTCGCGCCCCATTTTTTGATAAAATGAATAAATGGTTTAAAAATGTATTTTTTGATTCAATTTGTGATTGGAAAATGAATTGTGATTTAAAAGAAAAATGGGTCTAAATGGGGGTTTGAGAATGCGACGATTTGACCCAAAATTATAGTTTAAAAAGGGTTTTTAAAACTAAATACGGAGTCGCCACTTGGTAATGAGTTAAGGTGTACCAAGTCACCTAAAAAATGTATTTTTTTTTAAAAAAATAGGAAAAAGTAGTGAGAAACCCTTTTTAAACGACTCCTAGTCTACGTAAACCAAAGAAAAAGGTTCGGGAGTCACATTTGACAAAGGGGAAGGCAAGGATAAAATCCAAGGCACCCCTTTGACCTAGCCAAGGCTAGTTGCATGATTTAATCAAAGATTTTCTTGTTTTAACCAAAGAATTTATTACATTTGGATGCACTACATGAATGCAAACCCTAGACCTAGGGGTATTGGGGAAATTTCTCTTCAAAGGTTGAGTGGTACCAATCACATTAATTGTGAAGCCCAATAACGATCCTTTGAAGAAGTCACGAATAATGCGAGTGGGATGCAAATGAATGGAATGCATGTATGCAATGTGAGGACATGAGTTTGAAAAAGTAATAATAAACAATAAAAATGTAAAGGAAAATGTGCACGTGAGTGGGCAAGGTACGGTATGTGAAATGATAATATGAAGTGCATGTGTGCAAGTGATGATAAGAGTGTTCGTGTGCAAGTGAAGAAACACAAAGGTGCTCGTGTGCAAAATGGGAGGAAAAATGAAAGTGTGATGAGGGTATAAAATGGTAGAGTGGATTTAAAAATGCATGAGCCTAGGGAATTCGTGCATATTGGGTACGGGGAGACCTAAATCGTGACTCAATTTGCCCTTTTATAGAGGGAATACAAGCGTGCTAAGGCTTATAAAAAGCCACACTCGTCTATATCCCATATTTAAGGGGATTCTCAAGCAAATGAACCCTTATAAACTAGCATGAAATGCAAAACCTAAATTGAGAGGGAAGGGATTAGAGGGGCATGCGAAATGATAAAACTAAGAAAAATGCATGACATGTAATGAACATGCAAACATGTACTAACGAGGGGAAATTCCTAAGAGTCTAGCATTGGACTAGCCCATTCTATGAATTCCGACTAGCGTTGGACTAGTGGAAACGTTCATTCATTCATCACATTCTTTCATGGCCATGGAAAGCGAGTAGACATGCCAAACACTCGTAAGCACATAGCACATAACACTTAGCATGCTCGACTAGATGCAAGGCCCTAATAAAGCAAATTAACACGTAACAACTAAGCATGCAAGGCACATAAGACAATTAAAGCCCTAACTATTACATTTGCTAGCTAGGCATACGTCTTCGATAGGTCTTCATTGAATGCTCCTCCAAGCCCTATCTATTACAAGCCAAGAGGTGTACACATACCCCATAAAGAATAACTTAAGTAAAAAGCGAAAGTAAATGACATAAATAAAAGGAATCAAGGAAAGGCTAAGAAAGCAAAGTAGACATGCATATTCACATAACACATAGGAGCACGCAGGGTCAAATGAAGTGCAAATGAGGGATAGAGTGTACCTCCCTTGAATTGACGCCCTAATGAGGTGAAGTTACTAATTTACCCTCCAAAATAATAAAAAGGTCAAGGTACCACTTAAATTATCAAATAAATCAAAGAAAATGGAAACCGACGTCAAATTGAATTACTCGAAGCATTCCAAGGAAAGTAAACTACTCGTACTTAACCAATTAAGACAAACAAAGACCCCATTGAAAGAATTAAAGAGGTCTAAAGGGCCAATTTATTATTATTATAAACACTAAGGGACTAAAAACATAAAATAAAATTAAGAATCTAAGGTGAAACTTACCAAATCAAACTAGAAAATTCACAAAAGGTAAACGAGGAGCAATTTACTAGTAGCTAAACAACCAAATGCCAAAGAATCAAAAAAAATCAAATTAACTACAAGTCTAGGAAGAAGAAATTATTAGACCCTTCAAATTCATTCTACAACTCTTTAAGTATCTACCCAAAATAAATCAAGATGAATTAAAGAGGGAATGGCATGTTAGGAGGACAAAATTAATTAAGTTTTCCAATTAATTGGGCCCTGGATGCATTAGATAGAAGTCAAGGGGTGGGAGTGCAATTTTAGAAAATTTCCATGCAAGTTCATGCAATCTACGTGAAGAACAACATGAGAAACAACATTCTGCAGCAGAAATTTCTGCTGAAAGCTTTCGGCAACCCAGCATTTTACAAAGACAGCCTTCGAACATAGCCAAATCCAAACACAACTATCACACAATTCTCTCACTTTGCATCATGAAGCTTGTAGGCTTAAACACCCAAAATCGGACAACAAGCATGCAAAAATTTGAACAGCTCAAGCAGCCTCATGCAAAGTTTTACAAATTTTTCTGCAACATCTCTTGTCAAACCATTAGCAACTCGAAACTTCAACAAGAGAAACAGCACACACAACTTGCTTTTAAGTTAAGGTCTCAAACCCAAATGTGAAGGCTTTGAACTAAGCGTCTAACTACACAATCACCATCATCTAAACAGGAGGAGCATTTAGAAAAATCTCATGCAAAAAGTCTGGAAAAGCTTTTGATGACAAGAAAACTGCTGCAACCCTCCAGCCGCAGCCCTCTATTCATTTCAGCATGTCAAACAGGTTTATTCATACCAAAATTCAACCTATCCGTCATCAACTAAACATACAACTTCATTGCATGATTGGATCAAAAAGATGGAGCTGATCAAGGATAGAATGAAGACCAAAACAGCAAAAGAAGAAAGAGTGCAGCAAGCTTTTTTTTCAATTTGCTTCCTAAGCTTTCCAAGTTTGCTGCAATTTCCAGCCGCAGCTTTCTATTCATGCGAACCAGATTTTTGATTCAAATGCACAACCTTGATCAAATACTTTTTAGCCCAGCACCACGACTCTAAACCCAGCAACAAACTATCTAGTGACCACCATTCAAATGACCAGAGAAACTTGGGAAGACATCATACAAGATTCTGGAAAATGCATGCAGAAAAAGAGAAACAAAAACTCTCTTATCATCTCATCAACATAGGCTGAATACCAGAATTTTGGCTTGGGCATGCATATGGTGTATGAACTGAGCAACAAACCACATCATTACCATCATCCAAGCAGGCAGAAAACTTAGAAGGAAAAAACATGCAAGTTCTATGCAATAGCCATGAAACAAGTTTCTGCAATTACTTCACATACTCTAGCAACCGAAGACTGCTGCACTTTCTTCTCAAGCTCAAGCTTCTTAATCACAACCGTGATCAAATTTTCCAAACCAACCAATTTCATTCAGACCCAACAAACAGAAAACTTAGCAACTTTATTCAGACAAACAGAAAAAAATAGCAACTTCATTCAAACAGAAAAATTAGCAAAACATCAAAGGTTTGAAACTTCAGCGAACAAATCTTTTGAGCTTAGGCAGTTCGCATGGAAGCTGCACTCAAGCATTTCGAATCACAAACCCATGCTCAAAATCCTGTTAAGCTTCTCATGCATACAAACTACAACTTTCGGTCAAGGCTGGAATTACTATCTAACAAAAACAGCAAAGTTTGGAACCGCAATGGAAGAAAATAGCAAGACACAACCGTAAATTTCTGGTGCAGCAAAATGAATATGCATTTTCCAGCAGGTACTTGGTTGGTCTTAAATCCGAATTTACCTCGGTTAAATCATTGTGTTAAGTACCCAAAACTAACATGCAAGGCTACTTAATGAAATTACTATCATTTCTAGTTCAGATCAAGTTCGGACAGCAACTATAAACATCCACAAATCCGGAAATTCATTCGGCTATTCTCGGATGATCTTGCATGCAGCAGATTTTTTTTTTGTTCATTTTTATTTCTTGCT
Organism: Coffea eugenioides; assembly: GCF_003713205.1. NCBI lineage: Eukaryota > Viridiplantae > Streptophyta > Magnoliopsida > Gentianales > Rubiaceae > Coffea > Coffea eugenioides. Next base: position 12,549,940 of record NC_040039.1, read on the forward strand.
TAACCGAGCTAATGAGCTGCATGCAAAGCTTAATCATCTTGTCTTAAGTTAGTTAATCACATTTATAAGCTCAGATTGCCTCAGGGAAACAAAATTAAAGCTGCATTATTCAAGTTAAGCTCTCGGCAGTTCCAAATTCTTATGCATAACAGATTTCTTTTTCTTCAAATCATCAAGTTTTCACTCGGCTAAATCACTAGATTATGCACTCAAAACCAACATGCATACCTAATAAATGGAATTGTTATCCATTCTAGTCCAAAACAGAGTCAAACACCAGCAACGTTCATAAAAAAAAATCCAGAACCTGTTCAGCTAATTTTCGGACAACTTGCATGCAGCAGATTTTGTTTTCCCTTCAAATTCTGGCTTAAACACAGCTAATAAATCCCATACAAGTTTAATCATCCATCTACTAATTAGCTAATCATACAACTAAGCTCAGATCATCACAACTTAGCAAATTAAAACTGAGATTACCATCTCAAGCTCTCGGACAGTACCAATTTTTTTTCAATCAAATTTCTGGTAACTTAATCCTTTATCCAAACATACAACCCTCACATGCATGCCTCCAACAGCCTCAACTACCCAAAATCAACTAGTTCAAGTCTATATATTACCTCAACCTGGAGTTTACACACACGGCTGGCAGCAGAAATGGTTTTCCTCCCTTCAACAGCCCAGAAATTACAGACCGCTATCTCTCTCTCTTTCCCTTGCTCTGGCTTGCGGCTGGATGAAAGAAATTTGGTCTCAAGCTCTTCACCAGCTCACGGATGGAAGGCAGAATGGGTCGCAAGTCACTCTCTTCCCTCTCTAAGTTACGGATAGGAAGAAAAGAAACAAGAAGCTCGGCTCCCTCTTGCTCACTCTTGTCGATGGAACCGAGGCTACAGCTCTCACTCCCTCCTGCTCTCGGTCCAAAGCAGAAACTGAAAAAATGTGTAGTGGAGTTTGGGTGCTTAGTGGTTGATATGAAGATGAATCGCGGATGGAGGAGGTTGAGTGTTTTAGAGGGGAAAGGAAATGTGATCCGGCAGAAATGGAATTGTGATTTTTTGATTTTTTGATTTTTTGATTTTTTTTTTTTGAAATTAATTAAATAAAACTGATAATAACAACAAAAACAACAAAAAAAAATAATTTAATTAACATTGGATAGAAACTAAATAAACTAGAATCAACAAAGCACAATTTTCCATTTTTCATCAATTTCCTCTTCTTTTTTTTTCACAAATTTTACGTTAAAACTTAAAACTAAAACTAAAACTAAAACGTGAACAAAATTAATATGACAAATAATTAGCAAATAAAAGACAAATAAAAAAGGTAACAACTAAAATGCAGACAATCTAAAACAAAAATCATGAATTAGATGCAACATACAAATTATTTAAAAATTTGGTGTCTACATGTTGGCGTGTTAAACGAAATTTAATAATTGACGAATTTTTGAATTGTCAATTATTTGCAAAAACATTTTTAGTTGCATCATAAACATGTTTAATTGAGAGAAAATGCTTCAGTAATGATAGTTATGACGACGAAACAGTTTTTAATTGATATAATAGGTTATCACACTTTTAGCGATTATTCGATTATCTGTTAGACTAATTCACCAAAATAGAATCACTATAAAAAATTTGACCTTTTGTGACAACATTCTCAGTGACAACAGAAAAGATTGTCACAGTTGACAAATTTAGTGACAACTTTTGATGTTATCATAGTTGACCGAGAGTAGACTTATCATCAGTGACAACACGGGATTAATCGTCACAATATAGGTGGCGCGCAACTGGCCTGTGTGCTGGGAAATCACTATTGTGACGACTTGAAAAAATGTTGTCATTGAAATGGGCCCTATAATGACTACTTACAATGTTATCACAATGTGGTTACTGGTTCAAAATTAGTGACAACAATTAATCATCACTGTCTAAAGTAATTGTTCCTAATTCACTTTCATTAATGCTACTATGCCACCCTAATTTTTTCAATATAGCCCCATATGTTGTAAATAAATTTTATTAATTATATTATGACACCCTATCTTTTACATTTTAGCCCCGTATGTGGTAAACTAATTTCATTAACTCTACCATGATATCTTATCTTTTGCAATTTAGCCTCATGTGTAATAAATCAATTTCATTAATTCTATTATGGTACCCTATCATTTACAATTTAGCCTATGTTTTTCATTAGTAAAATGAGGAATGTATTGTAATAAAAATGTATACATAATTTATAATTATTCCAAACTTAGTTAGTAGCTTGTTATGAAGGTAAAATAATATCATGGACTCCCTGTCTTGGCAACACATGAAAAATTAGTGATTAGCATAGTATGAAAGTGATGACAAAGAACAATAAAATTTAATGTGAAATTAAGTAAAATCCTCACAATTGCATGACCAGAGTATATTATTAATTACAATAGTCACATTGTTTATGGTGTATGAATCGGTACTTGTACCAAATACATTTAGTGTTTCATGCATATATTAGCAAACTATTTTGGTTATTTGATCAACTAAAGTGATTAAAAGATTTTTTTGAATCATAAACATATTTTTAATAAGTTTTTTTACTTTTTGAATATTATTTTTCATAGAGATCCAAAAGGATCCTTTGTTAGTAAAAAAAAATATCTAAAAACACTAAATTTTCATATTCTAAAGTTTTAATACAACTTGTGTGTTAAAAAAGCTCAAAATAATAAATAATCTTAGGCTTTGTTTGGATAGCAATTTTTCAAAGAAAAATTACTACATTTTCTGTAAATATATTTTCCAATCATCTTTTTACCTTATATATATCAAATCGCTATAGAAATTTTTCTACAAGAAATCCAGAAAAATTCAATCCAAACGAGGCCTTAATTACACATAGATGGGAAAAAAAAAGAGATATTAGAGAAGGCATAATTTTTGTAAAAAAAAATGCTTCAAATAATTTGGCCTTTTGTGGCTAAAAGCGTTAGTTTTTGTAGTTTGCTAAAATGGAAGCGGGAACTGAAAATTCAAGATGTAGAGAGCGGAAGAAGAAAATAAGACTGAACGACGTCGTTTTGGCAACTCTTAAACAAAAACACTCAAAACCATAGTTATTAAACCCAACCCGGGAAGGAACCCGGCGAAGGGGGTGGGTCAACGGGTTACTGGTTCAACCGGTGGATCACTAAATATATTTAAATATTATATTTCATAATTTTTTATATAAGATATATGATATAAATTGTAATAAATAATGCCATAGTAAAAGCTCATTTAATTTAATTTGCTATAAAATAATTAATTCATATAAGAATCAATTAAATATAAAGTTATTTAGTAATACACCAAACTTCAAGTGTAAAATTTTATCTATATTTAGTGTAATAATGTAGCTTATTTATGAATTTTAAGTGTAAAAAATTATTAAATTAATATTTGTCTTTGAAATGAATTATGTAATGTGTTATTTTTGAAATTCAATTTATAAATTATAGAGTTTGGAGGGTACTAATTTTTATTAAAAGATTTCAAATAAATTTATTTTAGAGAAAAAAAAGATAGAATTGAAAAAACATATATATATATATATATTATAATAAAGACCTTTTATTAACAAATTTCGGAGCAGCCTAGTGGTAAGCATACGTTAGTGATTGGTGGAGGTCCAAGGTTCGAGCCTTGACAAAGGTAATAAAATTTTTCCACCAGAACTGGTCCGTGGACAAAACCGGCTGGGTTTCCGGTTTAGCCCGGTCCAACCGCCGGGCCGTTGACTAGTCAACGGTCCCGTTGCTCAAACGATCCAATTTAAGACTCGGCCCGGCCTAATGGCCGGTTCACCGGTTTGACCAGTTCGACCGCCGGGCCCGGGCCGGGTTTAATAACTATGCTCAAAACACTTGGAAAATTTTTAGACGACACGTCTTTCCCTCTGTTGAAAGCTTCGAATAGTAGTATCATCTTCTCCATCTCTTCTTATACTCTACTATCATTGAAATTATCCACCAAATCACTTTAAATCACCATTTTCGTCCCTAATTTGAGCTGCCCAAAATATTTGGACAGCTTTATTGACCTCACAGAGAGCAAAAATCCCTAGATTAATGCAACACTTGCTCACTAGAACGAACACGGAAAATTGGCCGTGAATTTTGGGAGAAAGCTAGAGTCCGAAGATTAAATGTTGAGGAAAACAAGAGCTAAGGGATTGAAGGCATAATTTGTGGTAAATAATGTCAATATTTTCTATCTATTTTCGATATTTTTTGTCAAATACAGGTAGGGTAGACTGAATCTTGAATTTATGGTCCCAGTTTTCCACTTAAATCTTTCAATGGTGAGAGATTGAGAGAGTTGTGAGAGTGAAACGAAGTGAAAGAGAGGGTCTCCAGCTATTATCCCCTCTTCTTTCTTGAGTTATGCATTCTTGTTGAGCCCCAACTCAGATCCTTTTTTCTTTTAAAACTTCCAACTCAGTTGGAAAAGTCCACGTTAAACAATTCTTTGTGGAATTTTATGTCAACCCACTTGGCCGAAGTCCACTTGAAGCACTTACATGCTATTAAGAGATGGTACTCGTGAAATGGTGAAAACTCGGTTGATTTGGGTGACTCGTGAAATGGTGAATGTGTTGGGAGCAGGATTTGATGGTTTATTGGTGGCACTTTTGGAGCAAATTGTTGGTGGTGATTTTAGCTGAGGAAATTTGTGGCTATATTTTGTTTTTGGTTAGTCTCTTTTGGGACAAATAGGATTGCTTGTTGGAGGATGAACCTCTAGTTTTGACCAGTGCTTTTTGGAATTTCGAAAGGCAGAAACAGGGGAGATGCTTGCACCCATTGCTATTTCACTGTTGATTTGAATGAACCTTGAGCAAAGTAGATTGTAGCAACCCATGGCCTGATATGCATCACTCTGCAAATTTGAAGTCTGGGGATGCATAAGAAGCCATTATTGTCACTCATCAGCTGATAGTAAATGAAACTCATTTGAAAAGAACAAATCTTTGAGCAACTTATAGTCCTATAGGTAAAAAGCCTTGTGTTGTTGTCATCATAAAGGTCCGGGCTTACCTGTTAGAAATCACATGCACCTTTCAATTAGGCTAAAATAGTGCAAAACGAATATTAAAAGTATCTTGATGTTTTAGTCAAAAATATCATATCTGCCAGCCCACTTCAATGCTGTTAAGATCTTCACTAAAAGAACCACCCAATATCCATAGTTGAGACAAGCTGAACTAGAGGTTCATTTTTTGGCTGATCATTGTTGGCTTTTCTTTGTTTCTCCTTTATATAACACTACTGTTATACATTTGAGAGGGTTCCTCAAATTACAGATAAAGCTTTCTATACATAAATTTCTGCTAAAAGTGTTCCTTGTCAGTCTTGGTTCTTAGGTGTCAATTGTTTAGATGTTGAGAAACTTTGCATGCTTTGTTTGAGCCGTTTAGCGCTTTTTTTGTTGGTACTCTCTTTTCCTTTCATTTTGTCAGCTGCTTTGCTTTCATTTCAGTGATATAGTTTGCACGTTGTGCAGGTATTAAAGTATATATACTTTCTCTTTTTCGCTGCTCTACTTTCCAGTTGTTGTGTGCCAAGTTTGAAGACTATTGGTAAGTTGCTTTCTTATTTATTCTTTATTGTTGTTTCCTTTTGCATTTGTCTATTCATTGTTTTCATTTGGCTGCCCATTCCTTTGCTGACATTTGTGTGTCAATTATTGGATCCATGGAGCTAGTTTTGTATGAAAAATTTTGGTTGCGTGTTATGGTCTCCTGTAACTGCTTGTTTTTATGAAATTGTGTTGTCTTTAGAGTGTGTCTATGGAGTTGCATGTTAGAGCAACACGAAAGTATGGGTGATTAGCTCAGGGCCTTAGTAACAGCGAATAAATTGGTGTACTTATAGCAGATATTTAGTTGTACAAATCTTCAACCCAATTTCATACATTAACGGTTTTCCACTCTTGATGGTTATGCCCTCCTTGGATATTACCATTATCTAATAATCTAGTAATTTGGTAATGCCAGAATAAAAAGTATTACTCCACAACATGCCCGCTATTTAGCAGTGTGAAAAGAATCCAATCCATGGCCACTGCAAGATACAATAGATTGGTCTGGTTTTCTATTTACTACTTGTATTTTATACACACACATAACAGATGAAGGTGGCACTTGCATTAAATTTGGTTTAGTGATAAGACTTGGCTACTAGTCGAATGAAATTGACTGCTGCAGAACAAATAAACAGTAAAGCTTAGGTCCCCCAAAGGCCAAACCGATGAGATTTGTAACAAAGCCCACTCTTACCACGAGAGAAAGAAAGCAGAACCTTGGTTCGCACTGCACAATGTGGTAAGTTTTGACCTTATTAAATTCAATTCTGTATTTTTCTTCTTGTGGCATTTTTTGCTTGGAGATGCATAAGTATCTTGTTGCATATTTCGTTAGGAGATGATAAGCATAGTGCAGGAACGAATAATTGACTAATGTTTGGCAATTGAGGAATATGTATTGAAATGCTCGTGACTAATTAAGCAGAATTGATTGGTTTGGAAACTGTCCTTTTCTTAATGAAGTTCGGTGAGTTCATGATGCCTCCTTAAAGCATGTCATTCTTAGGCTCTCACTCCAAGTCAAAGTATGCATTCTTAATTTTTTTAGCTTTCTAGCTCTTTGGATTATTTCTTCTTCCAGAATATTTTAAAGCCTTTTTAGTGGATGCCAAACCTTAACTCTTTTCATCTCTCATTAGTCAGTGGGCTGATGATAATTATCCTATTCCTGAGAAAGTTGTTTCTTGGGATTAGGTTAAGTCATAAGTAAACAGGCTAATTATATCAGGTAATCAGCTTGTAGGGCTCTTCCTTTTTGACCCTCTAATTCTTCCCCCTCAACTTCTTCATGATCCCACAGTTCTTGCTCTTGTTGAGGCCTTCGGGAAGTTCAATGAAGTTTTTTCTCCTCGTCTGTCTCCAAATCTACTTTTTACTGCTTGATAATGTCCCCAATTAGTGCAAGATTTGCTATAGGTTCTGCAGATTGCAGGACTTAATTGAGATTGAACCTTGTTGTATAATTTGCTTTGTCTTGATTGGAGGAGGACAAAACAATTACTGTTCTTAAGAATTACTGAGTTGATTAACTAATTTTGACGAAAGACGTGCACTGTTGTACGTGGTATAGATCAATTCCCAGTTTGTCATGTTTCAAGGCTCTTAGTATTTCAGGTCACATTTGCTCTAGTTGATGATTCTTAGCAATTTTACATTCATGTAACTATTAACTCTCTCGGATGCTTATCAACTTAACTGTGCCTTCTAAACGTTAACGTTCCATTGACTTTTGCAGCAACTGCAGTTATTCTATTCTTTTCCAATGTTCAAGTAACCCTCATATGCGCTCTTAGTGTAAGTTATGCAGGTAAGGCTTTAGTTCTTCTGCTTAGTGATTTTTGTACTCAAACTGCTTTTTCCTTTTATGAAACAGAACTTTGTAGGGACTCCAAAATCTGATCCCCTCCTTAATATGATTGCAGTCTTGGTTTTGCATGCTTCGTTCAGAAAACAATCTACACGAAGTGACAGAAACAGGAGGAGCAGTAAAAGATGAGGAGAAACGATGAAGTGTTGAAGATTACTATCGGTACATTGTAGATGGCCAGACTGCCCGAACCATATCTGCTTGCCGAACCTATTAGCTATATGTCCTGCAGATACTAGTGTCCAATTTTATCAAATCACAAACTAGGTTCGATTCATCTGTTCTTTTCTACCTCTCTCTTCTCTCGGGTACTTAGTTATCGACTAGTTTATCTTTTGGGAAGGATATGTATTGGCCATTACTAGAACTGATTATGTGGGATTTGGGACCCAACATTTGTGATTCACTTTTGTTTTGATTAATTTATAGATGTGTTATGCCCAAATATATGAATTTGCGGCATATATTTTACATTGATTTTGCCTTTTGTCAAATTGAATGTTCTACTATAATTGTTGAAAATGCCAGGACAATACTATATTTGTAATGGTTAATTTTAACTCTTTAAGACAAAACTCAGTCACAACCTTCAAAGTTGTCACTCTTAGCCAAATCTAATTTTTTGCTGTAATTGTCGAAAATGCTGTGACAATGCTATATTTGTAATGAACAATTGTAGCTGACAAAATTGTAAGTTCGCTAAGTGACGACTATTCTTGTCACTGAATACAAGGAATGATAGTGACAAGTTCAAGTCGTCACTGTAGAGTTCAAATTTGTGACGACTTTTGCTATGTTTTATGACAAAAAAATAAGTAAAACAGTGACAAGAAAATTCGTCATAAAATGATAACCGTTAGTGATGACTTAGTCCTTGTCATTAAATAACAAGATTTAATGACAACTTTAAAAGGGTTGTCACGCGTGTCCATTTGTGACATAGAATTAGTGATAAGCCATGTGACAATGGAAAAAGTCGTCATTATACTCATATAATGACGACTTTTTGATTTTTAGTGATGACTTTTTATTGTCACAAAAGGCCAAATTTCTTGTAGTGGATAACGCATAAAAGTAAGGAAGTATATTTCTAATCTAAAATAGTAAGTTAATATAGTAAATTAGTAACTTTTATGCCTCAAAAGGTAAATTAGAATAATTATGAAACTTACTTTTTAAAGAATTAAATTACTACTTTATATCACAAGCTTACGCTTCAGAGAGTAAGTCAATGTAGTAAATTAGTAACTTTTATGCATCAAAAAATAAATTAGAATAATTATGAAATTTACTTTTTAAAGAATTAAATTACGACTTTATATCACAAGCTTACTTGTTAGAGAGTAGTCTAGTTCAAGTAATAGTAAGTTTGTATACATAAATAGTAATTCTTATTGATAACTTAGTAAATTTGAATAATGGTCAAAACTTACTAATTTATGGCACAAATTCACTATTTTAATAAAAAAAAACTTATCTCAAACTAGTATTAGGAAGTTTATTTGAAATAGTGATAAGAATTTTTATTAATGATTGAAACTTAGTATCCGAGTTAGTTAGTACTCATAATAAACCTATATAATACATGATTGTATGTATAATTTTAAAATATTTTGTATTTATATATTTTAAAATATTATGAAAAATTTTTTGACATTCCACGTAACCTTGTAAAATATGTAATAAAATTTTGTCACATTATAAGTTTTCATTATTTTTCAATTTTTGAAAAGTTTGAAAGTTTGGAAAACAATAACAACAAATTTTCCTAGTTATATATAGAATATCACTTGTCTACATATCACAGTTTATATAATTTAATACCTGTGAATATAATAAGATGATAAAGTTTTAATAGATTTATTGTTTGGACACAAGAATTTATAAGAGTTAAACTTGTATTAATGCAGCCCAAACAAAATGAGAGACATAGTATAACAATTAATATAACAATCAAAGTCACAGAAATAATATAAAACATGATTTGGACTTTTTTTCCTTGGAGATTGTTCATGAAAATGAGATCCAACCACTAAATGAAAATCACATGCATATATAAGCTATTATATAATTTAAATAAAATTCAGTTCATGTATAAAACTATCCTAAAATAATAAGCACACTATAATACAATGTTATTTTAACAACAAAAAAGCGTTTGCCAAAAGTTTCAAATATCCATGACATATGTATAAGAGATATTTTACCTTATTTTTATCTCACATCTAATCATTAAGGTTAATTTAAGGAAGAATAATTTTGATAATAGAATAATTTTGTTTTTAATTAACAAGTTGAAATCTTTTTAGAAAATAAAAGTGAAATATTTTGGGAACTTAGTTTTTTATTTTCTCAAATTTAAAAAAATTGTTATATTTTAGCAATTGTTGCAATCAACTTTTCATTTTCTAGACTTTTTTTATCAATTTAAAATTAGTCTCATTAACAATAATTGATGTTCCGTTAATCCGAGGATTGACATTCTATTGCTTTTATTTTATATGTAAACATTTAACCTGGGTAACAAAATAAATAATAGCTACCTAAAAAATGGAAATAGGTACTCAATTGATTGCATTCAAACTACGAATTCCGTTAATGCATAACCACTAAAGTATATTTTCATTTGTAGGAAATCAATATGCATCATATATTGACCAGGATTAAATTACTGATTAATTAAACAAATCATACCTAAACTCATGATGTGATATGTACTGCATTTTGTCACCTTTATATTCATGTCATTGTCCTTTCTTTCTATTTATATTTTAAAGGTGTAAAGTTTTCTTGATTATGTTAGTGAAAAAGCAAAAAATATTTTGTAAAATTATTCCAATTTATTTACAAAATTTTAGCACTTTTAGAAGAAACTATTTATTTTAAGAATGGTTTACTAATTTTCTAGTAAACATATATATTACATCAAAAGGTAGAAAAAACTTGATTTTATTGTATTTTAATTAGGAGTACTTTTACCAGTAATAATAGGAAGAGCGAAATTGGTACAAATTTCTAAACAACAAGCAATGTACACCTAAATATGGGAATTTTTTACATTGATCAGAGTAATATATTAAATGTATGCCATAAACTAGTTTTAATAAACGTATACAATAAACTAGCTTTAATAAATGTATACGATAAACTAATTTGTGGCATACATTTATTAAAACTAGTTTATGGTATACATTTGTTATATTAGTCTTAACAACCAAAATATTGTGTATGTTGCTTGTATTTTGAAATTTACACCAATTTTACTATTCCTATTATTACTGGTAAAAGTACTCTTAAATAAAGCACAATCAAATCGAGTTTTTTTAACCTTTTAGACGTAGTAGTTGTGTTTACTAAAAAAAATTAGTAAACCATTTCTACAATATATAGTTTCTCCTAAGAGTACTAACATTTTGTAAATAAAGTGGAATTATTTTGTAAAAGATTTTATGCATTTTTCACTAATATAATCAAGAGAATTTTGGACCTTTAAAATATAAATAGAAAGAAAGGACAATGGCATGAGTATAAAGGAGACCAAATGCAATACATATCACATCATGAGTTTAGGTATGATTTGTTTAAATAACCAATAATTTAGTTCTGATCAATATATGAAGCATATTGATTTCCTACAAATGAAAATATAATTTAGTAGTTATGCATTAATGGAATTCATAGTTTGAACGATTCAATGAGCACTTATTTCCTTTTTTAAGTATCTATTACTTATTTTTTCACTTAGGTTAAATATTTATATGTAAAATAATAGCAATAGCATGCCATTCTTCGACCAACGAAACTTCAATTATTATTAATCACACTAATTTTACATTGATACATTAGTCTAGAAAATGAAATGTCAATGGCAACAATTGCTAAAAACTAACAAATTTTTTTAATTTTGGGAATATAAAATGTAACGACCCCACCTCCCCCTAGGGCGAACCCAAGAGTTTGGCGGACCGCTTGCCCAACTCTCGTCAGGACTCATACACTCACTCGAACCAAATCACGATTTTCAAGCCAAACAATTTTTTAAAACCAAGAAAGTATTTGAATAATAACAGCCACAATCCTTAGGCAACAACGTTAACTATTACAAACATAATATTTCAAATACAAATGAAATCTACACTTCCAAATGTCCAAAAATCGCTCAGGGAATCATACTAACTCTAGACAAAAGTTGGCTAGTCTAGCACCTCCAATTCTTCACTTCAAATTCCTGTTAAGGAATAACAACTTAAAGGGATGAGCGGACGCTCAGTGAGGCTAAGAAATCAAGCAAGCAAGTAGATCAAGTACCATAATTCAACTCAACTAGCACATGTACAAAATAACAACAATGGTTTCACATAAAGCCACAAAAGGACTAAAACACGTTCATTAAGAAGATACAAGAGCTCTCAGGAGCCAATTTCCCCATTGCAGTAGCTTGATCCAAACCCGTTGACACTCCTTCAACGTTTAAAGAAGTAAAAACAATGACCGTAGATCTCCACTTTACACCAATTTTTCGTCCACCACACATACCCCTTACCGGGTCCGAACACCAAATACATACAGTGGTGGTAATACTCGAGTATACCCAAGTAAGAACAAGTATGGTTGATGAGATAACACTACAATCGATTTAATCAAAATAGAGATACTGAGACAGAATGACAGGCACCTCCCACTCAGAGGTGATATCAGAGCTGCTTTGCGTGGTCTCTGTGCAGGGTGAGATTGGGTCAAATGGTCTTATGATCCCAATTATGTGAATAAGTATAAAGGACTAAGTGCTTTTCATGAGCGTATGTTGTGAATCATGAAAGTTATAGGCGTAAAACCTTTATCATGATACTTGAAAAAGATAGATATGTACGTTAGGTAGGAATCTTAAACTTGGTTGATTTGCACTTGGGAGTGTGCGGCCTGCCAGCCTGGGATGTGAATTCTCCTAGTTTCAGATTCTTGTACCCGAGTACCAAAAGTGAAGTGCACTAGAATAAGGGTCGATATCTCGATTGCACTTGAGATAAATTTGGATGGCAAAAGTCAAGGCGTGAAAGATTCTAGTATTGGACTTGAGATTGAACTGATTAAGGATAATGGATCAATAAGTGTCGTCAGGGACTAGTTTCGTACATGTCTGGTTAGGGTTTCTATGGATGATAGCTAGTTTTATGGTCGTCGTGAACGTTAAGGTGCTAGTATTGCAGTTTGTTTCATTACACCCAAACCAATGTGTCCTTGTTTCGTATTTCCATGATTTTGTTGTGATTTGATTACGGTTACACATGTATTTCTTTTGAACTCATTTTAACTCTTGCTTGACTATCTTTTTTTATTTTCTACCCTTTTCCGATATTACATAGGAACTTGACTTTGATTCCTATTTAAGTTTTGGATTATGTATGGAGATTTTAAGACAAGGATATGGGTTCTATTCTTATATACAAATTTTGGTAGAATTAGAATGAACGTCTTGATGGAGGATGGTACCAGACACTAGTGAGAGTAAGAGGTTATAGTTTTTTCTTGGGCAAGTTTATAAGTGAGTGTATAATGGAGAATGAGTTAGCATCCGGAACCTCTACTTTAAGGAGTATGATTCCATATCTTGTTATATGTATAAGCGATGGTAGTAATCTTTATGGGAAGACCCAAGAATAGGAGTAAGTACTTGTATTTAGATTTCTTGTTTACCTCAATCGGAAATAGTTAGGATTTATGTTTCTTGGGTGACCTGTAAGTAAAAGGATGGAAGAGTTATATGGCTACAGTTTCCAAGTGTGATTAGTTACTCATTTCGATCCTTTGATTTTCCTGACAGACTACTATTTGACCTTAAAGGAATCAGTGATATGACAAATTTGGGAGATATGCATACAGAAATAGACATTCTTCGAATGGAGGTAGAATTTTAAAAGAAATTGACTGACTACTGGGAAAGATGATGGAAACACGAATATGGGGAGAAAATTGAGCTGCTACACAAGAACATGAAATTGGAAAAGAAATACAAAGGGATCTCAGAAGAGGTGCGGAATAAGTTTGAATTTGTGCGTTCACCTAGTCAAGTAGCATCTCAAGACCTTTCTAGTAATCAAGTTAAAAGGGATGACGGAAGTTCCCACGATACTAAAGGGAAACGTAAAGCGATTAGTGAAGATGAACTCGCTATGAAGGATAAAAGGAAGGGAAAAAGAAAGAATGGATACTTCAAGAAGAGATGCGTATCTGCTAAGTGTGAAACCTGTAATAAAATTAATACGGGATTTTGTTATTTAAAAACTGGTGCATATTTCAAATGCGGCCAACTTGGACATCAAGTGAGGGACTGCCCAAGATAAATGAATTTCGTGAGGGTGAAGCTGCTACAATAGTTAAAGTTAGCAATTAGTGATGTTTAACTTGAAATAGCTGTATTTATTAGACTATGTGTAGTAAAAGATTTATATATAAGTTGTATCTCCATTAGAAATAGTAAACTTGGTGTCTGATGTTTTGATTAGTGATATTAAACATCTATGTTTGATTTCAAGATCCAGCAGAAGTAGTAACCAAGTTTCGTAATTATCATTTTCACTTTTCATCAAGTTTTTAAGCTTATATTACCCTGCACATTTTGCCATCTTTGTTAAACTTCATTAGCATATTAGCTTAACCTTTACGTAGTAAGATTTTCACTCTATGTAAGTTTGTGGTAGTACTATGAGTAGGAGAAGGCCATTTGGGAATTGGAGGAAAATTATGTAGCATCAAGTTTATGCGAGCAAAAGTGAGAATTTCGAGGACGAAATTCTTTTAAGAGGGAGAGGGTGTGAGGACCCAAAAATTTCTCTATTTTCTTTTATTTCTTTGAATACATTTTCTTTACTTTACTTTACTTTATTACCTTAATTTCCTAGATATTTTTATAAGTGAGTCAAGATTTTTAAACATTTTCTCCTATAAGTTAATGTATGTTAAGTTCGTAATGCATTATAGAAGTGGGACCTACTAGTGAGTTGCGTAATAAATTTAGTGGACAAAAATAGATATTTTTCTAAGAGGGTCTATGTGATTAGAAGTGTTAAGAGTGGATTAGAGGAAAATAATTAGATTAGCCATTAGAGACAAAGAAAAGACAGGAAGATAAGCTTTGCACTTAAGCGTGACATTTGTCGGTCACCTAAGCAAACTTTGACCAAGATTGGTCTTGGTCTTTATCTTGAAAAATTGACTAACTTTCCCCTCACTTCTTCTTCCCTTGGTCGAATTTCTTGAGAGAAAAGAGAGGGAGAAAACTCCATTTTTATACTTTGAATCCTTGCCTTTTAGTGAACCAACAAGATAGAAACTAAAATCACTCCATAAAACCTTGAATCCAACTTGGAGGGAAGCTCTTGGTGAAGTCTTGGGAGAAAGAAAGCTTTCCAACCCTCTTGATTGGCTTGTTATCCTAGGGGTTGAAGGTATCAAACTAAGTAACCTTCTTTTCACTCTTATCTTGCCTTTTTTTGTATTTAAGACTTGATTATGTTAAAATCTATGAAAAATATCATGGTTTATGTAGTAAATAGAAATTTCCAGCTTGTGATTATGAATTTCAGCCTAGGGTTTAATTTTTTTGGCTTGAGTAGGTGATAGTTGTGACGGCCCCACCTCACTCTAAGGCGAACCAAAGGGTTTGGTGGACCGCCTGTCCAACTTTCGCCAGGACTACGGAGTCGAATCACACAAACCCGATATGGCGCACAAACGAATCCCCAAGAGAACAATCAATCGAAGACTACTAAGTTGAGAAACATGAGTTCTACACCGTAAGGTACCATGGTACTTCGATTAAACGCCTCAACGGAAACAAGAATGAAGACGCAAATGCAAATGGAAAGTGGACACATCACAATCTGACCAAGATACGGTCGGATTTGGTGAACAGTTCCTGCCAGAATTTTCTTTCCTTGTTCAAATGCCGTGCTCGTCCGATCGTCCAATGGTTACAAGTAGCATCTCAACAACCGCAAAGGTACCATCTCAAATGAATACACTTACTGTACATGATAAAACACTTATATACATACATTGAAAACTTTACAATTAAAAGCATGATACTTAAGTGAAAGACAATTAGGGTTTTGATTACACAAGAGCTAACAAAAGAACGTTTACACTAGCTCAACCCTTTTCTTAAAATCACGATTCAAAGTGTGGTTTCCTGTAAGGAAAACAAAGATAACGGGGAGGGGGTGAGCTTACGCTCAATGAGGTACCAAAATAATAGCAATTAAGAATCATGGAACTTCATATTCAATTAGTCACATATGCAAATCAAATAAAGAAATGAACAAACACCATATATAGAAAGGATACGGGTGGCTCTCAGGAGCCCAAAATTTTCGGTTGCAGTACTTGATCCAAACCCGTTAACTCTCTGTCAACGTATGAAGAACAACCATGTCCGTAGACCCCCACTTTACACCAAATTCCGTCCACCAAACTTACCCCTTACCGGGCCCGAACACCTGAACAGAAATAGAAGTGGTAATACTCGAGTATACCAGAATCAAGAGTCTCAATATCCAAAGATTCCTAGAAACAAACTACCGTGGTTCGTTATTTAATCGACCTGGCCCTTGCCGGCTCGACTCGAGTAATTTAGCCACAGGTTTTGAGCTCAGAGGTCACAGAAAAGTCGTTGGATACAAGCCTCCAAACGACGTCAGAACAGATATAAATACAGATAACAGATTCAAATTCACACAGTAAATAGGCATACAGACAGACAAGAGAACGAGTGTGATAAGGTACACCCTCATCTCAAACAGAATAAACAGATAGTATAGTCATTCAAATCACAGATTGCAAGTACAGAAACCAAGTTAAGCAACAATGAAGGGAGTGGTACACTCACCAGTTCAAGTAAAACAAATTCAAACGTTTCCCCCCGAAATACTTCCTGGATCACCAGCACGTCCTAAAATGATCAAAATAAACAATTATGGTTCACTTGGGAACGACATTCATAAATGAAACACAACTATGAGTTGTAAGTCTAACCAAACGAACTACGAATGCAAGGGTGCACAAGCGTGATTTTGGAATGAAAAGGTAACGAGAGGACTTAGGGCTTGAACGACCCAAAAGCCCTTCATTTCTACCAAAAGGCAATTCAAACTTAAAGGGACCAAACGGCCTAGAAAATTGGACAGCATCTCCCCTAAATTTGCTCACTTTTCCATCCTATAACCAATACCAACTCATCTCAAATCAACCACAATTCTACATACAAATCATAAATACACCTTTTGGCATAATAACCACAACTGAAGCTACACTTATTGGATTGAAACTAATCTTATGGAATTTCGAAGCCAAGACATATACCTACATTTCTTATGAAGACTTCCAAAGCCAAATCATGCATTTTTATAGTCAAAAAGGGAAATTTCCACGAAAATAGAAATCTGTCCGCGAAACAGGGTTCATGGGCAGTCAAGGGTATTTCGGTCATTTCATGAGCTACAGAACTCCGATTGAGTTGAAATTTTGTAGGCAGCTAGTTAACATCATTTGCTACAACTTTCATGTTTTAATCGAAGCCTGATTCGGCCTCTAACATGAACGACTAAAGCCGGTCAGAACAGGGCAGATTGGAACCCTAAAACTGAAATTTCCGCACAAAGCTGAAATTTTCCGCAAATAACTACAATTAACACACCAAAGCTTCACTTTAGACCATATCAAGCCATCATCCATGGCCAACCAACACCTATCATATAAAAACAGAAAAATCCCCAAAAAATCAGAAATTTAGCTAACTTCACTTTAATCCATGAAATCTTCCATAAAACAACCTATTTAGCCACCATAAATCATTAATTTACCATGATTAGGAACAAAGAGTGAGTTTCCAAGCAAAATACCTTAACTCCTCAAGAAAGGTAGTAGTTTAGGGATTTCTCCTCCAAAACAACACCACCAAGACCTTCAAACTCTCTTAGCAAGTCACTTTTGTGGGCAAATTCAAGATTTAATTGCTTGGATTTCAAGATATAAGCAAGAATTGGAAGCCAAAAGTTGAAGCTCACTCTCTTTTCTCTCCTCTTAAGGTTCGGCCAAGAAGGGTACAAAATGAAGATGATTTGGGTCAAAATTGATCTTTTAGTAAAGGTAAGAAAGTTAGGCAAGTCAACTCGAATAGGAAAGTGACACTTGGCACTTTGTTTTGCTTAAAGTTATCTTCGTGTCTCCCCATGGTTAATCCATCTAGGTAACCTCTCATTATCTCCTAATACCTAGTAATTAAATCCCTTTGTGCAAAACTTAACCTAATTGGCCGAATTTCCCTCACTTAACGCACTAGCGGGTCCCACGTCGAATATACACTCCAAACTTAACATGAACTAACTTATATTAGGAAAATGATTTAAAAACTCTATTCACTTATAAAATATCTAGAAAAATCAATATCATAGGGTATAGTGAAGAAAATGCGTGAGAGAAAATAAAATAAAAGAATATAAAATAAGGGAAATTTACGGGTCCTCACACTCTCTCTACCTTAAAGAAATTTCGTCCTCGAAATTTCCTTCTCAACGGAATCTATCAAAATCTGCATTAGACGGCGGATCATACCTTCTACGTCCTCAGACGAATCAGAGACCTGAAGTTGCTCTAGGGAATTCACCCGAGCCGGTACTTTCGATCCAATCCCTTTCCCCTTCGTCTGTCCAGGGTTAGTCTTGATTGGTTGCTGGGTTCTTTTCCCTTCGCGTAGTACAACTGAGCAGTTAGCAACCCGATGATTGGCGCCCCCACAACGCAGGCATTTTCCCCTTCTTTTCCAACAATTCACCTCAGTATGATTGATTTTTCCACAATAGCCACAAGATAGGTGTGGAATTGAGATTTGATCTTCTGGTGAGGCCCCTCTCAGAGTATCTTCTTTAGGTGACCCCAAAATTTTCACACCACTAGTTCCTCTACCTACCTTAGCGAGTGGCCTACCTAGATCACCTTGTTCTTGCCTTTGAATTTCATTAAATGCACCCATTTTCTTTGCATGGAAGGCCTTCACTGGTGCACCTGAAATTTCTATCCTTTGGTTTTTCTTTGGAACTTCCGTAAAAGGATTAATTTGTGCCCTTGCTAAAGTCTCTGCTAAAATCCCTTCGCATTGCCTTTTCAATTCTATGTTCTCATGCAATAGCTCAATTTTCTCCGAGTATTCATGTTTCCATCACTCTTCCCAGTACTCGGCTAATCTCTTTTGAACCTCTACTTCATTTCGAAGAATCTCGATTTCCTTATATATACCAACCAAGTGTGTCATCTTACGGCTTCGGTGGTACTCAAGTGATAGTCTGCCAGGCAAGTTAATAAATAGTATAAGTGGCAATCTAACCATATAACTGTTAAGTTTCTTTGCTCCCAATTCAACTACGGAAGATTAAACTTAGATATGCTCAAATGAAATAGGCGGGAAAGTGTAGACACCAAATTTTTGATTTTTTTAACTTTTTGACTTTATTGGTTTCAATTCTAGAGTTTTTATTTTATTTTATTTTATTTTTATTTTATTTTGTTCTAGTTCATTTTATTTTATTATCTATTTATTTTTGTCTTCATACTAAATTTCAAAAAAAAGGGAAAAATGAAAAATATAAAAATACAAAAATAATGTGTGAAATAGGTAGAAGTTTGCATGCTAGACAAATGGAGAATATGCAATAGGGACAAGTGTCCCTTTGGATATTAGACAACACAACACCTAAGGGATTAGGTGTCTAGACACTTGGTGGCTTAAGGAATTTTGGGGGAACAAAAAATAAAAGAATCAACAAAAAAGGAAAGGATTTGGGGGGAGTCGTCTGGGGAAAAAGAAAAGGCCGAGAAGAAAAGGAACGAAAAACGGAGGAGGAGGGGACGATCTAAATTTTTTTGAGGGGAGCAATAGAGAGAGCTTCGGTGAGGAAAAAAGAGGGTTCCTGGGGAGCCGGCTGGAAAAAAAAAAGAAGCCGAGAGGGGGCAAGAAAGGTCGAGGGCAGAAAAAGGCAACGGAAAAATCAAAGAAAATCGGAGGAGAAAAAGCGGAACAAAAAACAGAGCAAGGAGGGCAAATGCTTTGGCGGAACAGAGAAAGAACAAGGGAAATCTGAAAAAAGGGAAACTGAGGGAGGAAGGAAGAAACATCTGGGGAAATTGGAAAGGGGATTTCAGGTGAATCAAAAACGAGAGAGAGAGAGCCAGAGAGTAGACGGAAACAGAGGAATCAACAAGCGGCTGTTGTTGCCACTGCCACCACTGGAATCCACCACCACCACCTCGTCTGAATCCAGCACTGCCACTTGTCACCGTAAGTCATCCCTTTTTATTTGCATTTCAGTTTTTCCCTCAAGCACAGGCTTTGGAAATTTTCAGAACATGTCTGCCGTACCTTTGTTCAGTGCTATTTTCTTGTTGATTGTTCATGAATTTCAGAGCATACATGCTTTGTGTATTGATTGGGTTGAATTGCTCGGTATTTCTGATAATTTTGGGTGCTGATTTACGTCAAATTGAGCAAAAATCTAGTGCAATTTCAATGCGTCTCACCTGTTCGTTAAAATGTCCGAACGAGAAGTTTGAAACAAAAAGAATAAGTCTTAGCTGTCTTTTGTGTTGGACGATGGTGGTGTGTTTTTTTGCCGTGTGAATTTGCTGGATTTTTGAAGCATCAGAAGTTGCAGAAACCTTTCCCTCTCATTTGCATCGAAGAAGAGAGCTTCTGCGATTCATGAATGAATGAATTGCTGAAAATTGCAATTTAACCCCTTAATTTTTGCCCAAATTCACTGTGGCCCAAAATCTGGAAAAATCGACCTAATTTTGCCCTTTTAAGCTTATTCCTCTGTTTGCATATTTTATGTGATTTGTTGGATAGATTAATTCTGGGATTTGGATTATAATTATGGCTTAATAATTTTAGTTGATTTGCTAATCTTGTTAGGTTTGGTATTATGATTTGGGTGTGGGTAATAATAATTTGTTTGGATTTGTAAAAGTGGATTTAATTTATTTTGTTTGGGTTTCTGGTTTGGGCTTAGGAGGTAAAGCCCACTCTTTTGGTTGGTTTTGTTTTGTTAAGAAGTGAAGGCTAGCCCGTCTGTTTCTTTGGATTTTGATCTGGCTAAGGAAGGTTTTGGCCCAAACAAATAAATAAACTGGCCCAATGGCCTGATCCACTAAGAAACCAGAGAACGAATTTGCAGATCAGTCCCTGTACTTTTCTTTAATTTTACTATGGCCCTACAAACTTTCAATGCTTTCAATTGGGTCCCTAATTTAATTGCAAATAGGACCCTAAACTTTATCTTTCTTTAATTTTGACCCCAAAACTTTGTTAATGTTTGCAATCAAGTCTTTTATTCTTCTGACTTCTTGAATGTGGGTTGTTTATATGATTTAATGGATTCAATTTCACGATTCATTTTTATCTTTCATGGTTATTTGTCAATTAAAGCGATGTCTTGACCCTTTCTTTTATTTTGGAGGGTAAATATGGGATTTCATTTTATTAAAGCCTCAGTTCCAGGGAGGTACACCCTATCTCTTATTTCTTGCTTTATTTGACTTTACGTGCCCTATGTGACTTTACATGTTTGATTGTATGCCTCTTGGATGTTTTTTATTCATTTCATTTATTTATTTATTTGCTTTATTGGCTTTCTACATTTATTTTAGTTCAATTTGGTTATTTGAAAGGCACTTGAATGCCAGATTTGTAATAGTTAGGTATTTATTTTAATTATTTAATTCATTCCCCTTTTAGATTGTAGTAGGCTTCCCCCTCCTAATGTAATAGTTAGGGTTTCTTTATTTTTTCTTTGTGTGATTTGCATGCGTATGTGCTATGTGTTTAATTGCTTTCTTAGGATTTGGCATCTAGATATGCATGTTTATGTGTTATGTGTTATGTGAATTACGTGCTCATATGCCTACTCGCTTTAATTATGCGCATTTACTTGTGTATGTATGATGGATGCAAATGCACGAAACCGTGGCTAGTCCAACGCTAGTCATGGTCTTCCCCTCGAGCTCTTACAAGTCCAATGCTTGTGAGGGAGCGCTAGTGAAGGACTAGTCCAATGCTAGATCCAATAGGACCGTCCCTCGCTAGTACATTCGCATGCCTTCATCTCATGCATATCTTTACTTTCTAGGGCTTTTTTCACCATGTCGCATGACACTTTCCTTATGTATACCCCTTCCCCTATATTTTCCCTTATATGTATATTACTTGTCCCTTTTGTATGAAACATGACATTAGACTTGCATTTCATATAAGCATTAGAATTAGGTTAAACCATCTGCTTGATTAGATTAGGGAATAAATCCGTTGCATATGGGATATGGACGAGTTTGGCTTTTCTAACCTTAGCACGCTCGTATTCCCTCTATTAAAGGGAAAATTGAGTCACGAATATTAGTTCCCCGTACCCGACATGATGCATTCCTTTGAGACATATATATTTCTATAATTATTTTATCCTTTTCCTCTTCTTAGAGTCTCATATTTTTGCATTATGTGTGACCTCTCCAAAGAGTCGTTATTGGGCATCACAATTAATGTGATTGGCACCATTCAAGTTTTGAAGAGAAATTTTGCCCCCCGATACCCCCCTAGGTCTAGAGTTTGCATTCATATAGTACATTCAAATGTGATAAATTCTTTGGTTAAAACAAGAAAATCCTTGACTAAATCACGCAACTAGCCTTGGTTAGGTCGAAAGGGTGCCTCGGACTTTTTTATCCTTGCCTTCCCTTTCTTCAAATGTGACTCCCGAACATTTTTCTTTGATTTACGTAGATTTGGAGTCGTTTAAAAAGGGTTTTTTTTTCATTTTTTCTTTAAAATTTCATTTTAGGTGACTTGGTACACCTTAACTCTATACCAAGTGGCGATTCCATTTTTCATTCAATAAACCCTTTTTAAACTATATTTTGGGTCAAATCGTCGCATTTTCATGTCCCATTTAGACCCATATTTTTCTTCATTTTCTTTGTAAATAAAAAAATTCATTTTGTCAAATAAAAATTCACTTTTTAAACCATTTATTTATTTTTTCTTTTCAAAAAAATGGGGCGCGACAGAAAGTAGAACATAGTTAGGGCAATATCTTCTAATACTACACCACGTATCACGTATATACATATTGAAACCTTCAAGGAAACTTCGTATATCAAGAGTTTCACACCTTATGCCACATCTTTGTTTTCAAAATCTCCCTACCTACTTCCAAAATTCTCAATCTCGGTACACTAATAATCAACCCAAGTTCATACGGGAACATTAGTGGATAGGTATCAAGGAAATATAGGCAAGGGTAGTTCGTCGAGGACCAAACTATGGTTATCAGATATCTAAAGTGAGGTAGAGACCTAGATCATTGTAGTCAGGCTATCTCAAATCGAATAAACACTTATCAAGTTCTCACAGTCATACCAAAAGAAAACAGGTTTTAGGTATGAATTCCTCAATGTACCCTACAATCTAGTCACCCTCTAGAAAATCCTAGCCAGACTGGTATGAGATTAGTCCATGATAACACTTCCAGATCCAACCCCCTCGATCAGGCTAATTACTAGGTCCAATGTAAAGATCTTCCGTGCCTTATTCTTGGCCACCAAGATTTACCTCAATTTCAATCAAGATACAGACCCCTATTCTAGCGCTCTCTACCCTTTGGTACTCAGGTCCAAAAATCCAAAATAAGATAATTCACAACTCGAGCCGGCCGTTCCCAAGAGTAAATCATCCATATTAAAGATTCTTACTCAACATACATATCTAATGTCTGCAAGTACCATAAGAAAGGTTTGAAACCTATAACATGTCATGATTCATAACTTATGCTCGAAAGAGCACTTAAACCTTTAGGCCCATGCACGAAATCAAGACCATAACACCACTTGGCCCATACTCACTCCATGCAAAAATCACGCGAAACAGCTCTGATACCACCTGTGACAGTCCCACCTCACCCTAAGGCGAACCAAAGGGTTCGGCCGACCGCCTGCCCAATTCTCGCCAGGACTACGGAGTCGAATCACACAAACCCGATATAGCGCACAAACAAATCCCCAAGAGAACAATCAATCGAAGACTACTAAGTTGAGAAACATGAGTTCTACACCGTAAGGTACCATGGTACTTCGATTAAACGCCTCAACGGAAACAAGAATGAAGACGCAAATGCAAATGGAAAGTGGACATATCACAATCCGACCAAGATACGGCCGGATTTGGTGAACAGTTCTTGCCAGAATTTTCTTTCCTTATTCAAATGTCGTGCTTGTCCAATCGTCCAATGGTTACAAGTAGCATCTCAACAACCGCAAAGGTACCATCTCAAATGAATACACTTACTATACATGATAAAACACTTACATACATACATTGAAAACTTTATAATTAAAAGCGTGATACTTAAGTGAAAGACAATTAGGGTTTTGATTACACAAGAGCTAACAAAAGAACGTTTACACTAGCTCAACCCTTTTCTTAAAATCACGGTTCAAAGTGTGGTTTCCTGTAAGGAAAACAAAGATAACGGGAAGGGGGTGAGCTTACACTCAATGAGGTACCAAAATAATAGCAATTAAGAATCATGGAACTTCATATTCAATTAGTCACATATGCAAATCAAAAAAAAAAATAAACACACACCATAGATAGAAAGGATACGGGTGGCTCAAGAGCCCAAAATTTCTGGTTGCAGTACTTGATCAAAACCCGTTAACTCTCCGTCAACGTATGAAGAACAACCATGTCCGTAGATCCCCACTTTACACCAAATTCCGTCCACCAAACTTACCCCTTACCGGGCCCGAACACCTGAACAGAAATAGAAGTGGTAATACTCGAGTATATCGGAATCAAGAGTCTCAATACCCAAAGATTCTAGAAATAGACTACCGTGGTTCGTTATCTAATCGACCTGGCCCTTGCCGGCTCGACTCGAGTAACTTGGTCACAGGATTTGAGCTCAGAGGTCACAGAAAGGTCGTTGGATACAAGCCTCTAAACGACGTCAGAACAGATACAGATAACAGATTCAAATTCATACAGTAAATAGGCATACAGACAGACAAGAGAACGAGTGTGATAAGGTACACCCTCGTCTCAAACAGAATAAACAAATAGTACAGTCATTCAAATCACAGATTGCAAGTACAAAAACCAAGTTAAGCAACAATGAAGGGAGTGGTACACTCACCAGTTCAAGTAAAACAAATTCAAATGTTTCCCCCCGAAGTACTTCCTGGATCACCAGCACGTCCTAAAATGATCAAAGTAAACAATTATGGTTCCTATGGGAACAACATTTACAAATGAAACTCAACTATGAGTCGTAAGCCTAACCAAACGAACCATGAATGCAAGGGTGCACAAGCGTGATTTTGGAATGAAAAGGTAACGAGAGGACTTAGGGTTTGAACGACCCAAAAGCCCTTCATTTCTACCAAAAGGCAATTCAAACTTAAAGGGACCAAACGGCCTAGAAAATTGGACAGCATCTTCCCTAAATTTGCTCACTTTTCCATCCTACAACCAATACCAACTCATCTCAAATCAACCACAATTCTACATACAAATCATAAATACATCTTTTGGCATAATAACCACAACTGAAGCTACACTTATCAGATTGAAACGAATCTTATGGCGTTTCGAATCCAAGACATATACCTACATTTCTTATGAAGACTTCCAAAGCCAAATCATGCATTTTCATAGTCAAAAAGGGAAATCTCCACGAAAACAAAAATCTGTCCGCGAAACAGGGTTCATAGGCAGTCAAGGGAATTTCGGTTATTTCATGGGCTACAGTGCTCCGATTAAGCTGAAATGTTGCAGACAGCTAGTTAACACCATTTACTACAACTTTCATGTTTTAACCTAAGCCTGATTCGGCCTCTAACATGCACGAATAAAGCCGGTCATAACAGGGCCGATTGGAACCCTAAAACTGAAATTTCCGCACAAAGCTGAAATTTTTCGCAAATAACTACAATTAACACATGAAAGCTTCACTTTAGACCATATCAAGCAATCATCCATGGCCAACCAACACTTATCATATAAAAACAGAAAAATTCCCAAAAAAAATCAGAAATTTAGCTAATTTCACTTTAATTCATGAAATCTTCCATAAAACAACCTATTTAACCACGATAAATCATTAATTTACCATGATTAGGAACAAAGAGTGAGTTTCCAAGCAAAATACCTTAACTCCTCAAGAAAAGTAGTAGTTTATGGGTTTCTTCTCCAAAACAACTCCACCAAGACCTTCAAACTCCCTTAGCAAGTCACTTTTGTGGGCAAATTCAAGATTTAATCGGTTGGATTTCAAGATATAAGCAAGAATTGGAAGCCAAAAGTTGAAGCTCACTCTCTTTTCTCTCCTCTTAAGGTTCGGCCAAGAAGGGTACAAAATGAAGATGATTTGGGTCAAAATTGATCTTTTAGTAAAGGTAAGAAAGTTAGGCAAGTCAACTCGAATAGGAAAGTGACACTTGGCACTTTGTTTTACTTAAAGTTATCTTCTTGTCTCCCCATGGTTAATCCATTTAGATAACCTCTAATTATCTTCTAACACCTAATAATTAAATCCCTTTGTGCAAAACTTAATCTAATTGGCCGAATTTTCCTCACTTAACGCACTAGCGGGTCCCACGTCGAATATACACTCGAAACTTAACATGAACTAACTTATATCAGAAACATGATTTAAAAACTCTATTCACTTATAAAATCTCTAGAAAAATCAATATCATAGGGTATAGTGAAGAAAATGCATGAGAGAAAATAAAATAAAAGAATATGAAATAAGGGAAATTTACGGGTCCTCACAATAGTTATATGCTATGTACATGCTTGATTTAGTGAGTTGTTGGTTGGTATGCATTGCTTCATTTGAGGCTGTTTTGTGGTTAGAATGAAGCCTTGAAAATGGCAAGAAATTAGGAAAAATAAGGGGAAGTGCTGTTGAAAATTTTTTTCCCAGGAGACTTTGAGCAGTCTTGGAAAATCTGTTATATCTTAGTGTAGAAAAATCCGAATTTAGTTCCATTTGTTGCATTTGAAACTAGACTCATAGCTTTTTTAACCATGAAAAATTCATGGTTGGTTTATGAATAGGTGATTTTTGGTGGGTAGCTGAACCGACCAGAATCAGGCTCCTCTGAGATGAAGTGAGGTGTATCCTCGTGTCCGAAGTGAATGGCGGGGCTTCTCCCCTGGGATCACTCCGACGATCAAGTTAGTATGAGAACGAGAGAAAAGCAGTCGTATTGTCAAATGAACAGTATGCTTACTTGTTGGTAGTGTGTGTGAGGTATTTATAGAAGGAGAGTAGAGGACAGGGCGGAAGGCCCATACTAGTGGGACTCACTCTCTGGCATTACGGCTCTGTCCCTTGTCAGGAAACCTGACCCTGACACTGTAGCCTTCTGGGCATGATGACGGAGAGTATTGTGCAGGTGCCATTAAGTGCCTCCAGTGCTTTTCAGATAAAGCACTGGTCCCGGGTGATGTCAGGTGGCTTGACATCATCAGCGTGCAGCTGAGGTGGAGGTACCGAGGTCACCTACACGGTAGACTAGGGATCCGGCCGAGCTCAGGGGTTATGCCCATGACACGGACGAGCTCTGATGGGGGACGAGGTGGGTTCACCTCGGACATTCGGGTGGCCGAGGTGAGCATCCTCAATAAGCCCCCCAAGCCCCGGGAGCTCCGGGCCAGGGAGGTACCGAGGCTTCTCTATATCGAAGTCGTGAATCAGTCGGGGTCCCGAAACTGCTCCGGAAGACGCTGGGACGTGACACGTGGGCAGGTCAGCTGATAGGACGTGGTCACTGGTAACCGTCGCGTCGTGAAGTAGTGGGACGTTTCGTGCAGAGGGTGTCAGCTGAAAGGACGGGGCATTAATGAAGAGAGAGAGAGACAGAGACAGAAAGACAGGTACACGGTATCTTGAATTCGAACGATGCCGCCTTTCCGTATTCTTGCCGCCTCTTTAGGTTCCCAAGATCCCCTTTAAATGGGGGGGTCCCCCTTACCGCACTTCTCACACCTTTCACTTTCATCCAAGACTTGTAAGGTTCGCGAGCGTAGCCGAGGTCAGTTCTATCAGCCGAGATCACAGCCGAGGTCATCAACTTCGTCCAGTTCCGTAGACAATAGTAAGTACCCCCTTTTTCTTTCTTGTCTCGTCTTTCACTCATGGCCAAAACAGCCAAAACCCACAAAGAAATCGTGACACCGAGCTACCAGACCGAGGTGAGGCCGGAGCCTGAAGAGGCGACGACGTCTAGCTCTGAGGGGTCGACGCCGAGTTCTGAGGAAGGATCAACCGAGGTGAGAGCCGACGGGACGGGCTCGGAGTTGGAGTCATCCGAGATGAGCGAGGGTGGCTTCGAGGTGGTCTATAACGAGGAGCTCGACGTTGCGGTACCACGCGACGAGGGCGTGGAGGAGCCAGTAGCTCCAATGGATGCAGCCAACATCGACTTCGGCAAGATGCCGAAGTTCAGAAGTCGAATAGGACGAGACAGGGCTGAAAAGGTGTTAAGCAAGTACCCTTTTCGGCCGCATTATGCGATTAGACCGCCCGGGCCGGATGACTCAGCCGAGAAGCCCCCTATGGGCATGGTGGCCATCTACGTCCAACAGTTGGAGGCCGGGCTGAGGATGCCGACGTCGAGATTCTTGAGAGACGTACTTCGTCACTTCCACGTGAGGATTACTCAGCTCACTTCGAACGCCGTCCGCATCCTTGTAGGCTTCGAGATGTTGTGTCGACATCAGGAGGTGACTCCCTCTGTGGATCTCTTCCGCCGATGCTACACTCTCAAGGCGCATGGGACGGACAAGGGATGGTTTTATATCTGCAACCGGAACAATGCCATCCCGAAGTTCGTGATTGGTGCTCCCAGCTCGATCAAGAATTGGAAGCGCGACTTCTTCTATGTATCCGGAGTGGACTTCCCCAGGGGTCTTTGGTGGAGGCCAATTAAAACGAAAGCCGACCTCTCCACAGGGGATGCCGAGGAGGAGGCCTTCCAGAAGCTGATGGGGTCAGGACTTCGGATATACAGTCTGGACTACCCCGAAGCCGTACTGGTTGACGGGGGAATCAGCCGAGCTTTGCTCAGTCCTAACAAAACTCCCTTCACTTCCACCAAACTTAAGATTCCTTGTAATTTTCTTTCATAGCTTTGCTTTCACTTCGGCTAAGGCATATGATAATATTTGTTTCTTGTGCAGTGACTAAACTGTCCGACATCGTCGTATCGGGCTCGTCCGAAGTGGCCAAGAGACCGAAGAGTGTCGCGCCCCATTTTTTGATAAAATAAAATTTGGTTTAAAAAATGTATTGGTGATTTAAAAGAAAAATGGGTCTAAATGGGACTTTTGAAAATGCGACGATTTGACCCAAGAAAAATAGTTCAAAAAGGGTTTTTTATATGAAAAATGGAGTCGCCACTTGGTATAGAGTTAGGGTGTACCAAGTCACCCAAAAAAAGTGAATTTTTTAAGGGAAAAAGTAAGAAAAACCCTTTTGAACGACTCCTAGTCCACGCAAACAAAGAAAAAGGTTCGGGAGTCACATTTGACGAAGGGGAAGGCAAGGATAAAATCCAAGGCACCCCTTCGACCTAGCCAAGGCTAGTTGCGTTGATTTAATCAAAGATTTTCTTGTTTTAACCAAAGAATTTATTACATTTGGATGCACTACATGAATGCAAACCCTAGACCTAGGGGTATTGGGGGGAAATTTCCCTTCAAAGGTTGAATGGTGCCAATCACATTAATTGTGAAGCCCAATAACGATCCTTTTGAAGAGGCCACGAATAATGCGAGTGGGATGCAAATGAATGGAATGCATGTATGCAATGTGAGGACATGAGTTTGAAAAAGTAATAAAAGACAATAATATGTAAGTGAAAATGTGCACGTGAGTGGGCAAGGTGCGGTATGTGAAATGATAATATGAAGTGCATGTGTGCAAGTAATGATAAAAGTGTTCGTGTGCAAGTGAAGAAACTCAAGGGTGCACGTGTGCAAAAATGGGAGGAAAAGTGTTCATGTGCAAGTGAAAGGATAAAAAGGTGTACGTGTGCAAAAATGGGAAAGTGAAAGTGTAATGATGGAGTGGACTTAGAATGCATGAGCCTAGGGAATTCATGCATATTGGGACGGGGAGACCTAAATCGCGACTCAATTTGCCCTTTTATAGAGAGGATATAAGCGTGCTAAGGCTTTAGAAAAAGCCACACTCGTCTATATCCCATATTTAAGGGGATTCTCAAGCAAATGAACCCTGTTACTAGCATGTAATGCAAAAATCCTAAAATGGAGGGAAAAGGGGTTCGAGGAGCATGCCAAGTGATAAAACTAAAAAAAATGCATGATATGTGGTGAA
This sequence comes from Coffea eugenioides, assembly GCF_003713205.1. Taxonomy (NCBI): domain Eukaryota; kingdom Viridiplantae; phylum Streptophyta; class Magnoliopsida; order Gentianales; family Rubiaceae; genus Coffea; species Coffea eugenioides. The sequence continues at coordinate 12,579,873 of NC_040039.1, forward strand.
CAAGCAAATGATGTGCTAACGAGGGGAAATCCCTAAGGGTCTAGCGTTGGACTAGCCCATCTATGAATTCCGACTAGCGTTGGACTAGCGGAAACGATAACAGAAGCCACAACTAGCGTTGGACTAGTGTGGTGACGTACATTCATCCATTCCATTTATTCATAGCTATGAAAGCAAGTAGGCATGCCAAAACGCTCGTAAACACGTAGCACGTAGCACTTAGCATGTTCGACTAGATGCAATGCCCTAACAAAGCAAATTAACACATAGCAACTAAGCATGCAAGCCACGTAAGCCAATTAAAGCCCTAACTATTACATTTGCTAGCTAGGCACATGACTTTGACAGGTCTTCATTGAATGCTCCTCCAAGCCCTATCTATTACATTAGGGAAACCCTACTACAATCTAAAGGGGGGAAAAGGAATAAAATAATTGAATCCCTAACTATTACAAGCCAAGAGGTGTACACATACCCCATAAAGAATAATTTAAATAAAAAAGCAAAAGTGAATAAAATAAATGAAAGAATTGAGGGAAGACAAGGAAAGCAAAGTAGACATGCATGTTCACATAACACGTAGGAGCACGTAAGAAAAATAAAATCAAAGAGATAGAGGTTACCTCCCTTGCAATGGAAATCGAGTAAATGAGATATTAGCTTCAAAACAATAAAAAGGTCAAGGTACCAATTTATTTGACAAATAATCACGAAGGATAAAAAATAAGCATGAATTTGAATCAATTAAATCATGTCAACAACCCACATTTAAGAAGTCAAGAGAAGAGAGGACCTGATTGCAAAGATTGTCAAAATTTTGGGGTTAAAATTAAAGAAAAATAAAGTTCAAGGGCCTATTTGCAATTAAACCAGGGTCTCAATTGAAAGGAATGGAAATGTCTAGGGTCACAGTAAAAATATCCAAAAGTCAGGGGACTGGAATGAAATTTCGTCATTGGGCTACTTGACTTAACAGGCCTTTGGGCCCTTTTCTCTATTTGCTTAGGCCAAAACTCCTTAGCCTGCCGCAAAGCCCAGAGGCTACATGTGGGCTGGCCTTCATTTCTTAACACAGCAAACCCAACAAAAGGAGTGGGTTTTTATTCCTTAGGCCCAAGCCAAAAAACCAAGTAAAAACAAGCCAAATCACTTGCACAGACCCAATCAAGTATTATTATCCAAATCCTAAATCATAACACTAAGCCCAACAATATAAACAAATCAACTAAGATTATTAAGCCACATTTATGACCTAAAATCAAGAATTACTCTATCCAAAAAATCACATAAAATATGCAAACAGAGGATTAAACTTAGAAGGGTAGAATTAGTTCAATTTTCCAGATTTTGGGCCATATCAAAGTAAGGGGAAATATTAAAGGATCAAATGACAACTTTCAGAATTCATTCATTCATTCATGAATTTGCAGGAGATGTCTTCTTTATCGAACCCAGACAACCGACATTAGAGCCATGTTCATGCAGTTTCAGACCACCTCTTTCAACCCAAACATTAAATCATCAAATATCCCTTTAAACAGCAAAATAGAGGGCTGCCGTAAGAAGGGAAAAAACGCAAAGAAACAAAACGCAGCAAGGTCATCTTTCACGTACAATTTTCAATTCAGCATTTCATCAAACAGCAGATAGGCTTCAAAATTCCATCAATTTTCTACTCAAGTGAGGTCACGGCTGGCCCCACAAATTATCAAATAAACCAGAAATTTCAAGCTGACCAACAGACCGCATGCAGACAATCACGGAAATCATTATCTTGCTCACCATCCCAAATGCTAAAAACTGGAAGTGCCTTTTCATTCAATCATAACAACAAGAAAACTCAAATTTCAGCATCTTGAACTTCCTAAAAAATGGTTAAGCAGGTAAACATGTCTGCTATAAGCGCAATCAACTTCATTAACTAAGCAAACAGAACTACTACAGAAGCCCACAATTTATACAATTTTTGGCCAGGTCTGAAATGGAATTCACCGCACGAATCATCATTCGAGAAGAATTTTTAGTTGAGCATTTTGTCAAGCAACAAAAAAACATATAAATTTAATGACTCTTTGTTCAATTGATGCTGTAACTAGCCCACAAATTTGTCAAAAACAAAGAAATTCAGCCCAGAAATTGCGCAGAGAATCAAGATTTCAGTCCAACTTAGCACGTAAGGCGCGGGCAATCTGAAATCACGAACAGTAAATTAAACATTGACTTCAGGCAGACCCAGGGCTTCAGCAACCCAATCTCAACCCAGATATCGAACATCAAATTTTTCTCTCAAATACAAACATTGGGTAATGAATCGTATAAAAACTCCAAGCAATTGGGTTGTTCTACAAAGTGCAGCAAAAATCATTTTTAAGTGGGACTTTCGGTTAGGCATTTTGTCAAACAATACACGAGCTTAAGAAAAATCAGCAAGTCTGTGCTCAATCAAAGGTGACAACCAGCCCAAAAATTATCAAAAACAGAAAAAACTCAATTCCGGTCCTCATATACAGCACGCACATTTCTAAATTTAAGGCCAATTAGCAGGGAAATTACACTAAAAGAAACCACGGCAATCCCATTTCCGACTTCCTTTGCGAATAAAGAAAACCAGAAATTTCAAATGAAACTCGCGCAACCCAAAATTTATACAAAGGAAAGGATAACAACAAAAAGAAAGAATGTTTGATCATAAAAATTTCTAGGGAAAAAACTTCTTCTTCCTTGCTGCCAAAACAACACTCTTCGGCCAACTTTGGATTGACCAGAGCCGCACCTCACATATAGACAGACACAAGATTTCATCAATTTTCCCTGCTTTGATTCAACGTCTTCTATCAGGCATTTCTTCAAACACCAAATAAGCATCAAATTTTAGCTAACCTCTGCTCAATCGAACCTATGACCCGCCCAGAATTTTACCGGCACCCAAAACATTCAATCCAATCAACCCACAGAGCATTTACAATAAAAAAGAAAAACGGACAATCAATCAAGAAAGCGACACAACCAATTCACAGAAACATACTTGGGGTTGGGGATTTTCCAGAATTTGCACTTGAAGAAGTCAAGCTGAAATTTAAAGGAAGAAAACGGCTTACAATGTTCTTGGTGAAGCTTCACAGGCGGCAATGGCAAGTTGGGGGTGGTGGCAGTAGCGACCCCTGCTGCTTCGACGGCTACGGACAGCAGCTGCTGCGGATGCGGATTGGTGTGAGGAAGAATCTGGGCAGGCGGCAGAGGGAGTTGAAAGGTGGCGGCAGAGGCGTGGAGCAGCCGCGGCAGATGAGGACTAGTGGTGGCTTGGGCTGACGGCGTTGAGCGGCAGCAGTTTGCTCTGTTTTCCAGATTCTCCTTCATCTTGCTGAAGCTTTCTTCCTCAAGTTTCCCTTGTTTTTGCTTACTCTCTGGCTCTCTCTCTCGTTTGGTTCCCGAAAACCCCCTCCATTTTTCCAGATTTCCCCCTTTTGTTCTTGTTCTCTTGTTTCTCCCTCTCAAGGCCGAAGTCCCCTGCTTAACCTTCTCCCCAATTGCTTCTCCTTTTTTTTTCCTCAGGCCTCTGCCCAAGCCTTTTTCCTTTTTTTTTCCTAGACGAAGCCTTCCCCTCTTGCTCTGTTTTCTCTTTCTGGTCCCTTTTCTCAACTTACGGCTCCCCTTGTTAATGCCTTCCCAAAAACTCACCCTAAAATGAAAGGTCAAGATCTCATCCTCAAAATAGGCTTATGTGCAAAAACAAAAATAAAATAAGATAAAGCAAAACCCTAACATCGAAACAAATTAAATTAAAAATTAAATGATTAAAGTTTAATTAAATGATAAAATGACCTAAAAAGTAAAAATAAAAAATAAAATAAAAAAAATAAAAAAATAAAAATGAAATTAATCAAAATAGAAATAATAACAAATGAAACTCCTTAAAATTTTGGTGTCTACAGTTGCCCCTCTTTGTCTGAGTTTTGGAAAAACTTGAGACAAAGAAGTAGACACCAAATACGTACCTGCCATTCGGTTGCCCCTATTCGGAGGACTGACCTAAACAAGGAATTTTGAACATGGGACTGGCCCGAACAGAATCGTAAACGGGATAGACCCGAACAGAAGTGTAAATGGGATAGACCCAGGCAGAAATTTAAACGGGCTTGACCCGAACAGAAATTTAAACGGGACTGACCCGGACAGAAATGTAAAACGAGATAGACCCAGGCAGAAATTTAAACGGGATTGACCAGAACAGAAATTTAAACGGGACTGACCCGGACAGAAATGTAAAACGGGATAGACCCAGGCAGAAATTTAAACGGGATTGACCAGAACAGAAATTTAAACGGGACTGACCCGAACAGAATTTAAACGGGACTGACCCGAACAGAATTTAAACGGGACTGACCCGAACAGAATTTAAAACGGGACTGACCCGAACAGGAATTTAAAACGGGACTGACCCGAACAGAATTTAAACGGGACTGACCCGAACAGAATTTAAACGGGACTGACCCCGAACAGAATTTAAACGGGACTGGGACTGACCCGAACAGAATTTAAACGGGACTGACCCGAACAGAATTTAAACGGGACTGACCCGAACAGAATTTAAACGGGACTGACCCGAACAGAATTTAAAACGGGACTGACCCGAACAGGAATTTAAACGGGACTGACCCGAAAAGAATTTGAAACGAACTGTAGTGAAAATGGAGTGTTGGTGGGATTGACCCATGTTTATTGGTGATGCAAATGCAAGAAGTGAAATGCTCACTGGCGGGACTGACCCACGTTCCAGTGGCGGTGAAAAAGAAATGCTAGTATGTATGAAGAGACTGTGTAAGACTTGCTCGAAAAATTATCCGAAGATTTGCCCCAGTGTGATGAATTGGTCAGTGGGTTTAAACCCAAGCCTGCCTTTGATGATTGGTAGTACAAAATTCAAACCCAATGTGATGTTCGTGAAGTTGGCGGCACAGAATCCAGGCCCAACGTGATTTTGTGGGGTTGGCGGCACTAAATCCAGGCCCAACTTGATTTTGTGGGGTTGGCGGCACTAAATCCAGGCCCAACTTGATCTTGTGAATGTTGGCGGCACGAAATCCAGGCCCAACTTGATCTTGTGAATGTTGGCGGCACGAAATCCAGGCCCAACGTGATCTTGTGAATGTTGGCGGCACGAAATCCAGGCCCAACGTGATAAAGTGAGGTTGGCGGGATAAAACCCAGCTCCAACGTGATGAACGGTCAGCGGGATAGCACCCAGTTCTGCCGAGGTTGGCGGGATAAAACCCGGTCCTGCCGAGATTGGCGGGATAAAACCCGGTCCCAATGTGCGATAGCGGTCAGCGGGATTAAACCCGGTCCTGCCGTGATTGGTCAAGAAATTGAATTTGGTTTGTCAAGAAACAAGAAACTAAATTTGATTTTCCAAGAAACAAGAATTTGATTTTGATCTTTGATTTTTCTGAATTTTTCCCTTCCCTTCGGATTTTTCCGAGAGCATTTTTCAACAAAATTTGCCCCAGTGTCGGGTCCATTTTTCCTCCTTCTTCTTGCTCCTCTTTGCAGTATCGGCCTTCCGCCTTACTGGATGCTTCTCGTCATTTTGAATCATGAATACCTACACAGGGGTCTTAACAAAGCGTGACATGCACTTAAATTTCATGAAAAGAGCAACGTGATTGATTCGAAAATGTATCATTTTGACTTTTGGACGAAATCCTCAAACGTATTGCGGAAAATTTTGCCCCAGTGTGGGCTTATTTTATGAAATCTTATGAACAAAAATTTGCCCCAATGTGGGCTTATTTTACAAAATCCCTCCAATGAAAACTTGCCCCAGTGTGGGCACATCTAATTGCAAAAATGTGTTTGGATGAAGCTTCATTTATTTGAACAAAGTAAGGAACTGTGTTTCCTATACAATGTGAAGAAATCTAAAATGTCTTGCTCAAACTCATACAGAAAATTTCGTGATGAATTTCTCAAAATAATGCCCAATTACAAAAGATTTCTTCCTCACTTTAGCATCGATGCTTTGGGTAATGGGTCACCATTTCCTGTTAGCTCAATCTTTCAGGATCACCGAGTGGGTATTATTTCTGCTTTTGAAATGGCTAAGGAAAATGAGAAATCAAGATTTGTCTTATTTCGTGCCCCAATTGTATGTAATCCATTCAATATCACATCTTAGTGAAAGCAAAGAGTTTGTTACCCTTATTTCTTAAGGAAACTTAGTCAACGTATAAGCTTTAAACTTGCAAAATTTTGGGTAGAAGCGGTAGCTAAACAATGTGAAAACTGGTTATACCCTTATGATCATGAGTGATCAATGGATTTTTATGAGCATAATCCTCACTTTGGGTTGTCATGAAGGAATAAGTCAACGATGGACTTTATTAGCTTGTAATGTGGCTTGAAGACGATAGTTAAAGAAATAATTTTCAAAGGACATTGCACCATAGATCGCATTTTTCCAAAAAAGATCTCAGACTTTGTTTGCATTTTTCTTATCACTCACCAGAGACTTCAGCGCCGAATTTTCTGCATTTTCTTGCATATACTTTTCTTTCTTTGCTTTTTGCCTCTTTTCCCTTTCCCTCGAGCTGATGGGTTTTCACATGGTGAGTAGCGTCAACCTCATACTCAAGCAATTCAGAAATACAGCTAAAATTTTCCGGCATCAGAAATTTTCTTGACAGGGCCATTGCAAAGAACAGGAGTCAGGACTTTCGGCTTTGTAATGGGGTCAGGTGGGGTGCTTAGAAAAGTTAAGGCTTGAAAACGGATTTCGAAACTGGTTTGAAGGATCTGAGATCGCATCGTTGTGCCAACCCTACTTTAGGGTTAAATCGGAATTTGCCCCAGTTTTTGCTCAATTGAGGCTTTTTCTCTTTCATTTTCTTTCTTTTTTCTTTGATTTTTCGGCTTTTGGCCATTTTTGAACTTTCAAAAATTGTGCCCCAGTTTATTTTTGAACTGAGGTTCTCTTTTCTTCCTTTGTCTTTTGATTTTGTGGCTTTTCATTTTTTCCACCTCTTGAAATTTTCCTTTTCCAACCCAACTTGCCCCAGTGTGGGGTTTGCGATTCTCAGGGGTTGCCAAACGAAGTATTTCATTCTGAAGGCTCAAAAGGGATAACTAGGGTTAGAATGTTTGATTGGAAAAGAAGATGGCCTGACTTGCATTCCGTTCCTTACATTAACTCTGAAAAGAAATTTTCATTAATGGGAAATTTTTGGCATGTATCTGAATTAACTGACTGAGGAAGACCCTTGTTCATTCACAAGTGATCCACCGGACAAAACTTGTCATTTTCCTCTTTTCTTTTCTTTTCAAACTTGAAACCCAAGTGGAATCACATCTCTTTAATTGCAGTTCCCTCTTTTCTTTTAATATTTGCTTTTTCTTTTTTTTGAAAAATTCCCCAATCTCCCTCCCCAATGTGGGGTACGATTCACAAGTGCATTTGAAAGGAACCACCTATTTGGCTCAAATGAGGATGCAAGGGATAAATAGTGTTTGGATTGTAGAAGCGATGGCCAAAGTATCATTCCTACACTTTATGACAACCAGAGTAACGAAATGCTCATTGACAACCCATTCTTCTTTTTGATATTTTGAAAATTCTCCAATGAAGGGTAGTGATCATCAAGGCGTTTATTTGGAACGAAATTATTCTTTTAAAGGCTCAAACGGGAGAGCAAATGATAAAATCTGTATAGGTAAAGAAACGAATGCTTGAAGTAACATTCCAAATTTTCCAAACAAACAAGAATAATGCACAATTTTGCTTTCACTTAGATGTGATTGAACCAGATTAGACACCTTGAACATTTTCAAGCAAAAGTTGCCCCAATTTAGAATTTATCAATCAATGACTGATTTTATTTTGGAATTAAGTGAAGGAGAAAGGTATCTCACAGGGCCTTTTGAATGACCGTTCACTCTCTTTCTTTCTGAGCACTCTTATTGTATAGGTTGGAACACCAATCGAGTGTAAGGATTTTAGGAAGCACACACTTGTGAAATTCAGGCTATAGGTTGAAAAATCTCAAATTGGGTCTTATTTCTCAAAATTCATCATGAAATCTCCAATGAGTAAGAATAAGAATGAAATGTACATAAATATACATAAAACAATAATTATACAAAAATTTTATTGTTGAAAAAGTTTGAAACACAATTTCTCAATCAATTATGATACAAATGAGAAGAGAGAAACTCGTAAAGAGCTCAACACCTACACATTTGTCTCCTTTTTTTTGGAACAAAATGTATCAACAAATCAAATAAATAGAACTTCTCCTTTGGAAAACAATTACAACATCTCTCAGAGGCTTTAGCGTAGAGCTTCCAGATAGATCATTTATGTTTTTATCGTAGGATCTGCCCAAGAATCAAATAACACTTGTACTCTTCAAACTTTATTGGATTAAAATTATCATCAGATATAGAAGAATATTTTCATCTTATTGAAACATTTTTATGAATGCCGGGGGAGGGGAAAACAAAAAGAAAAATACCCAGAGTCAGTAAGTAAGAATAGAAGGTCGGTATGCATGTCCTATGGGGAACCCTTTTATGCCAAGGGTAGGCCTAGCATGAAAATGCAATCCTCTAGGGTAAGCACTATACCATACCTGACGGATCTGATCAACTCATTGAGTGAAAAATAATTTGAAAAAATTTGGCCATTGGGTTGAGAAGGGACGTTTGTCAAAATAAGGACCTCGTCCGCAGGGATTGGTCACTTTTGATCGAAACAAGATTTTGCAAAAACGCACGGGTTTGACCTTGACGAACTTCCTATCAAAGAGATTGGAATTCGTTGATAGACTTTCTCAGTGAATTACGGGTCAAAACCCTAATTGATCAAGTGATTGGATGCAATGGACGGTTTTCTTCAAAATTGACTAGATTTCCCAATTTGGAATTTGACAATGCAATCCTAATCGGTCAAATGAAATTGACAATTTATTGAAAATCGACCGAATTACCCTAAAAGGGAAACAGGTCAAATGAATTCAAAGGAATTTATCCAAAATTAATCAAATCACCCTAACAAGGGTAAATCGATCAAATAGATTGAACGAAACTTGGTCTATTCAAAATCGGCTCGGTTGCCTTAAAAATGGGTAAATTGGCCAAATGAATGATTGATTCAAAAATCAGCCGAATGACCCTAAAAAGGGTAAATTAGTCAAATGAATTGACGATTTATTCAAAATTGACCGGATGACCCAAAAAAGGGTAAATTGGTCAAAAGACCCTAAAAAGGGTAATTTGGTCAATTGAATTGACAATTTACTCAAAAGCGACCGAATGACCCTAAAAAGGGTGAATTGGTCAAATGATTTGAATGAAATGAATTTATTCAAAATGATTAGATTGTACTAAAATTGAATGAATTGAAAAAAATAGATTGGATAAGATGGATGATTTGTTCAAAAATCGATTGAATTATTCGCCCACTGGGTGGTTTCAAGAAATCATCACAATGCCTTGGTCTATGAGCCTCTAAAATCAAAATTTGGCCTCTATATTTATCGTCTCAACAACGAGGAATCATTTGTGAATTTTCTTCGAATTAATGTCCTTTTACGCAAGGGAATTTTACCAATTTTGAGAAAATGGCCAAAAAGTGATTATTAGATGCTCATATTCCAAAAATTGCTTCATGAAAATGATCGGATCTTTACCTTACCTTGTGCACTACCCCTTCGGATGGTACGAGAAAGGTAAACGTGCAAGTCTCATTTGGATTATATATCCGAGACATGGGGCGGTTTATTCCTAACACGGGATCCCCTAAATGGCATTCCCTTTCTAGGGTTTATGCGTGATGCCAGTTTATTAAAGCAGTAAAATATGCAATTTGAAATGAAATCATGATCTAAAAGGACCTTTTATACGCCAAGGTAAGCCTAGAATGCTATGCAATTACTAATCTATGAACGCAATATACCAAAATATTTAAACGTGCAATAACCTATCTATAAGGGTAGGTTCTAAAAGGAGGTCGTACCAGACCTCTTATTTGCTAGAGTTTGTGAATGCAATGGGGACACAAAACCAAGAAAACGTGAGTTCAACACATAACACATAACACATTTGGACAATTAGATAATATAAAAAGCAACAGAGACAGATAAGGAAAAAAGGGGTGGGACCCCTCCCCTTGTGAATAGTGTTTCCTAATTTCGGGTAAGGCCGATTCTACCCTAGGCAATGCTAATATGGATGCATGAGGCTGGGGTTCACTAATGCATCTAGACTCGATGAGCTCAGGTCCCCGAGCCTTCAGACTTAGAAACCAAGGGTCACCAGTCCCAAGGTTCTTTGTCGGTGGCTCGAGCGATTCCTCAAACACCGCTACGCACACATCGTGTCACGGCTACGTGTTTGAGTGAATCTATCAAAACCTCAATCTTCGACCAAAAGCTAAAGGCTATCAACCAATAGCTTTAAGTGGAAGATTGAGTGACCCATTGGAACATGCTACACACACATCGTGTCGTGATCACATGTCCAAGTGAGTCACCTAATCCTAACAGGTAGAGTGGCGTGGCAAGCCAACTAAAAGAAAAATAAAGGGATATAAGAAGTAAAGCGTATGCTCGTATGCTAGTGCTCATTTGGAGGGGAAGGGTCAAGAACCAACGCGAGGCTCTAGGGTGACACACCCCCTCCCAAGTGCAATGCAAGCGCGAGATAAATAAGTAAACATACATCCAAACATACATTCATGAGTCGAGGGATTGGTTTGAGACGCGAGTGATGCAAAATCCTAAAAGAAAAATGCAACCCTAAAACACCCAAATGTAATATATGAAAAGGTTAAAAGAAGGAAAAGGTTGATTAAATCACATTTGCTCGGACTCTCGAATGTCCCCAGTGGAGTCGCCAACTGTCGCGCCCCATTTTTTGATAAAATAAAATTTGGTTTAAAAAATGTATTGGTGATTTAAAAGAAAAATGGGTCTAAATGGGACTTTTGAAAATGCGACGATTTGACCCAAGAAAAATAGTTCAAAAAGGGTTTTTTATATGAAAAATGGAGTCGCCACTTGGTATAGAGTTAGGGTGTACCAAGTCACCCAAAAAAAGTGAATTTTTTAAGGGAAAAAGTAAGAAAAACCCTTTTGAACGACTCCTAGTCCACGCAAACAAAGAAAAAGGTTCGGGAGTCACATTTGACGAAGGGGAAGGCAAGGATAAAATCCAAGGCACCCCTTCGACCTAGCCAAGGCTAGTTGCGTTGATTTAATCAAAGATTTTCTTGTTTTAACCAAAGAATTTATTACATTTGGATGCACTACATGAATGCAAACCCTAGACCTAGGGGTATTGGGGGGAAATTTCCCTTCAAAGGTTGAATGGTGCCAATCACATTAATTGTGAAGCCCAATAACGATCCTTTTGAAGAGGCCACGAATAATGCGAGTGGGATGCAAATGAATGGAATGCATGTATGCAATGTGAGGACATGAGTTTGAAAAAGTAATAAAAGACAATAATATGTAAGTGAAAATGTGCACGTGAGTGGGCAAGGTGCGGTATGTGAAATGATAATATGAAGTGCATGTGTGCAAGTAATGATAAAAGTGTTCGTGTGCAAGTGAAGAAACTCAAGGGTGCACGTGTGCAAAAATGGGAGGAAAAGTGTTCATGTGCAAGTGAAAGGATAAAAAGGTGTACGTGTGCAAAAATGGGAAAGTGAAAGTGTAATGATGGAGTGGACTTAGAATGCATGAGCCTAGGGAATTCATGCATATTGGGACGGGGAGACCTAAATCGCGACTCAATTTGCCCTTTTATAGAGAGGATATAAGCGTGCTAAGGCTTTAGAAAAAGCCACACTCGTCTATATCCCATATTTAAGGGGATTCTCAAGCAAATGAACCCTGTTACTAGCATGTAATGCAAAAATCCTAAAATGGAGGGAAAAGGGGTTCGAGGAGCATGCCAAGTGATAAAACTAAAAAAAATGCATGATATGTGGTGAACAAGCAAATGATGTGCTAACGAGGGGAAATCCCTAAGGGTCTAGCGTTGGACTAGCCCATCTATGAATTCCGACTAGCGTTGGACTAGCGGAAACGATAACAGAAGCCACAACTAGCGTTGGACTAGTGTGGTGACGTACATTCATCCATTCCATTTATTCATAGCTATGAAAGCAAGTAGGCATGCCAAAACGCTCGTAAACACGTAGCACGTAGCACTTAGCATGTTCGACTAGATGCAATGCCCTAACAAAGCAAATTAACACATAGCAACTAAGCATGCAAGCCACGTAAGCCAATTAAAGCCCTAACTATTACATTTGCTAGCTAGGCACATGACTTTGACAGGTCTTCATTGAATGCTCCTCCAAGCCCTATCTATTACATTAGGGAAACCCTACTACAATCTAAAGGGGGGAAAAGGAATAAAATAATTGAATCCCTAACTATTACAAGCCAAGAGGTGTACACATACCCCATAAAGAATAATTTAAATAAAAAAGCAAAAGTGAATAAAATAAATGAAAGAATTGAGGGAAGACAAGGAAAGCAAAGTAGACATGCATGTTCACATAACACGTAGGAGCACGTAAGAAAAATAAAATCAAAGAGATAGAGGTTACCTCCCTTGCAATGGAAATCGAGTAAATGAGATATTAGCTTCAAAACAATAAAAAGGTCAAGGTACCAATTTATTTGACAAATAATCACGAAGGATAAAAAATAAGCATGAATTTGAATCAATTAAATCATGTCAACAACCCACATTTAAGAAGTCAAGAGAAGAGAGGACCTGATTGCAAAGATTGTCAAAATTTTGGGGTTAAAATTAAAGAAAAATAAAGTTCAAGGGCCTATTTGCAATTAAACCAGGGTCTCAATTGAAAGGAATGGAAATGTCTAGGGTCACAGTAAAAATATCCAAAAGTCAGGGGACTGGAATGAAATTTCGTCATTGGGCTACTTGACTTAACAGGCCTTTGGGCCCTTTTCTCTATTTGCTTAGGCCAAAACTCCTTAGCCTGCCGCAAAGCCCAGAGGCTACATGTGGGCTGGCCTTCATTTCTTAACACAGCAAACCCAACAAAAGGAGTGGGTTTTTATTCCTTAGGCCCAAGCCAAAAAACCAAGTAAAAACAAGCCAAATCACTTGCACAGACCCAATCAAGTATTATTATCCAAATCCTAAATCATAACACTAAGCCCAACAATATAAACAAATCAACTAAGATTATTAAGCCACATTTATGACCTAAAATCAAGAATTACTCTATCCAAAAAATCACATAAAATATGCAAACAGAGGATTAAACTTAGAAGGGTAGAATTAGTTCAATTTTCCAGATTTTGGGCCATATCAAAGTAAGGGGAAATATTAAAGGATCAAATGACAACTTTCAGAATTCATTCATTCATTCATGAATTTGCAGGAGATGTCTTCTTTATCGAACCCAGACAACCGACATTAGAGCCATGTTCATGCAGTTTCAGACCACCTCTTTCAACCCAAACATTAAATCATCAAATATCCCTTTAAACAGCAAAATAGAGGGCTGCCGTAAGAAGGGAAAAAACGCAAAGAAACAAAACGCAGCAAGGTCATCTTTCACGTACAATTTTCAATTCAGCATTTCATCAAACAGCAGATAGGCTTCAAAATTCCATCAATTTTCTACTCAAGTGAGGTCACGGCTGGCCCCACAAATTATCAAATAAACCAGAAATTTCAAGCTGACCAACAGACCGCATGCAGACAATCACGGAAATCATTATCTTGCTCACCATCCCAAATGCTAAAAACTGGAAGTGCCTTTTCATTCAATCATAACAACAAGAAAACTCAAATTTCAGCATCTTGAACTTCCTAAAAAATGGTTAAGCAGGTAAACATGTCTGCTATAAGCGCAATCAACTTCATTAACTAAGCAAACAGAACTACTACAGAAGCCCACAATTTATACAATTTTTGGCCAGGTCTGAAATGGAATTCACCGCACGAATCATCATTCGAGAAGAATTTTTAGTTGAGCATTTTGTCAAGCAACAAAAAAACATATAAATTTAATGACTCTTTGTTCAATTGATGCTGTAACTAGCCCACAAATTTGTCAAAAACAAAGAAATTCAGCCCAGAAATTGCGCAGAGAATCAAGATTTCAGTCCAACTTAGCACGTAAGGCGCGGGCAATCTGAAATCACGAACAGTAAATTAAACATTGACTTCAGGCAGACCCAGGGCTTCAGCAACCCAATCTCAACCCAGATATCGAACATCAAATTTTTCTCTCAAATACAAACATTGGGTAATGAATCGTATAAAAACTCCAAGCAATTGGGTTGTTCTACAAAGTGCAGCAAAAATCATTTTTAAGTGGGACTTTCGGTTAGGCATTTTGTCAAACAATACACGAGCTTAAGAAAAATCAGCAAGTCTGTGCTCAATCAAAGGTGACAACCAGCCCAAAAATTATCAAAAACAGAAAAAACTCAATTCCGGTCCTCATATACAGCACGCACATTTCTAAATTTAAGGCCAATTAGCAGGGAAATTACACTAAAAGAAACCACGGCAATCCCATTTCCGACTTCCTTTGCGAATAAAGAAAACCAGAAATTTCAAATGAAACTCGCGCAACCCAAAATTTATACAAAGGAAAGGATAACAACAAAAAGAAAGAATGTTTGATCATAAAAATTTCTAGGGAAAAAACTTCTTCTTCCTTGCTGCCAAAACAACACTCTTCGGCCAACTTTGGATTGACCAGAGCCGCACCTCACATATAGACAGACACAAGATTTCATCAATTTTCCCTGCTTTGATTCAACGTCTTCTATCAGGCATTTCTTCAAACACCAAATAAGCATCAAATTTTAGCTAACCTCTGCTCAATCGAACCTATGACCCGCCCAGAATTTTACCGGCACCCAAAACATTCAATCCAATCAACCCACAGAGCATTTACAATAAAAAAGAAAAACGGACAATCAATCAAGAAAGCGACACAACCAATTCACAGAAACATACTTGGGGTTGGGGATTTTCCAGAATTTGCACTTGAAGAAGTCAAGCTGAAATTTAAAGGAAGAAAACGGCTTACAATGTTCTTGGTGAAGCTTCACAGGCGGCAATGGCAAGTTGGGGGTGGTGGCAGTAGCGACCCCTGCTGCTTCGACGGCTACGGACAGCAGCTGCTGCGGATGCGGATTGGTGTGAGGAAGAATCTGGGCAGGCGGCAGAGGGAGTTGAAAGGTGGCGGCAGAGGCGTGGAGCAGCCGCGGCAGATGAGGACTAGTGGTGGCTTGGGCTGACGGCGTTGAGCGGCAGCAGTTTGCTCTGTTTTCCAGATTCTCCTTCATCTTGCTGAAGCTTTCTTCCTCAAGTTTCCCTTGTTTTTGCTTACTCTCTGGCTCTCTCTCTCGTTTGGTTCCCGAAAACCCCCTCCATTTTTCCAGATTTCCCCCTTTTGTTCTTGTTCTCTTGTTTCTCCCTCTCAAGGCCGAAGTCCCCTGCTTAACCTTCTCCCCAATTGCTTCTCCTTTTTTTTTCCTCAGGCCTCTGCCCAAGCCTTTTTCCTTTTTTTTTCCTAGACGAAGCCTTCCCCTCTTGCTCTGTTTTCTCTTTCTGGTCCCTTTTCTCAACTTACGGCTCCCCTTGTTAATGCCTTCCCAAAAACTCACCCTAAAATGAAAGGTCAAGATCTCATCCTCAAAATAGGCTTATGTGCAAAAACAAAAATAAAATAAGATAAAGCAAAACCCTAACATCGAAACAAATTAAATTAAAAATTAAATGATTAAAGTTTAATTAAATGATAAAATGACCTAAAAAGTAAAAATAAAAAATAAAATAAAAAAAATAAAAAAATAAAAATGAAATTAATCAAAATAGAAATAATAACAAATGAAACTCCTTAAAATTTTGGTGTCTACAGTTGCCCCTCTTTGTCTGAGTTTTGGAAAAACTTGAGACAAAGAAGTAGACACCAAATACGTACCTGCCATTCGGTTGCCCCTATTCGGAGGACTGACCTAAACAAGGAATTTTGAACATGGGACTGGCCCGAACAGAATCGTAAACGGGATAGACCCGAACAGAAGTGTAAATGGGATAGACCCAGGCAGAAATTTAAACGGGCTTGACCCGAACAGAAATTTAAACGGGACTGACCCGGACAGAAATGTAAAACGAGATAGACCCAGGCAGAAATTTAAACGGGATTGACCAGAACAGAAATTTAAACGGGACTGACCCGGACAGAAATGTAAAACGGGATAGACCCAGGCAGAAATTTAAACGGGATTGACCAGAACAGAAATTTAAACGGGACTGACCCGAACAGAATTTAAACGGGACTGACCCGAACAGAATTTAAACGGGACTGACCCGAACAGAATGGGACTGACAACAGAATTTAAACGGGACTGACCCGAACAGAATTTAAACGGGACTGACCCGAACAGAAATTTAAACGGGACTGACCCGAACAGAATTTAAACGGGACTGACCCGAACAGAAATTTAAACGGGACTGACCCGAACAGAATTTAAACGGGACTGACCCGAACAGAATTTATTTAAACGGGACTGACCCGAACAGAATTTAAACGGGACTGACCCGAACAGAATTTAAACGGGACTGACCCGAACAGAATTTAAAACGGGACTGACCCGAACAGGAATTTAAACGGGACTGACCCGAAAAGAATTTGAAACGAACTGTAGTGAAAATGGAGTGTTGGTGGGATTGACCCATGTTTATTGGTGATGCAAATGCAAGAAGTGAAATGCTCACTGGCGGGACTGACCCACGTTCCAGTGGCGGTGAAAAAGAAATGCTAGTATGTATGAAGAGACTGTGTAAGACTTGCTCGAAAAATTATCCGAAGATTTGCCCCAGTGTGATGAATTGGTCAGTGGGTTTAAACCCAAGCCTGCCTTTGATGATTGGTAGTACAAAATTCAAACCCAATGTGATGTTCGTGAAGTTGGCGGCACAGAATCCAGGCCCAACGTGATTTTGTGGGGTTGGCGGCACTAAATCCAGGCCCAACTTGATTTTGTGGGGTTGGCGGCACTAAATCCAGGCCCAACTTGATCTTGTGAATGTTGGCGGCACGAAATCCAGGCCCAACTTGATCTTGTGAATGTTGGCGGCACGAAATCCAGGCCCAACGTGATCTTGTGAATGTTGGCGGCACGAAATCCAGGCCCAACGTGATAAAGTGAGGTTGGCGGGATAAAACCCAGCTCCAACGTGATGAACGGTCAGCGGGATAGCACCCAGTTCTGCCGAGGTTGGCGGGATAAAACCCGGTCCTGCCGAGATTGGCGGGATAAAACCCGGTCC
>NC_040039.1:12598209-12656605 GCF_003713205.1 Coffea eugenioides
TATTATTATTATTATTTTAAGCATTTCGTTTAACCATTTAAAACTTATCTCACCTTGTCCAATTTGGCTTAATACGACTAAATTACAATGTTTTTAGATTTCCATTTAAGCATCCTATACGTAATTAACTAAGTATAATTTTACATGACTAACCTTTCAATTCTAACAATTATTTTAAGTTGGGTCCTGAATTTTTAATACCCACGATAAACTATAATTTATAATTTATTACACATTTACTACATTTTATATTATATTTTGGCCCCTGTATAATTTGCCAAATTTTCTCCGTCCTCGGGTTGAACCCATGGTTGGCCAAAAGGCCAACCAGTTGTCTGACCATGGTCGCCAGACTTGTTGGCGACCCTTTGCTTCCATTGGTTGGCCTGACTTTTGTTCATTGTTGCCCGCAAGTGCTGGCGACATCCTCTTCAATTTTTTTTTTTTTTTGCTTCGGTCTTGGGTTGGCCGAAATGCCAACTTTTGCAAATTCTTTCTCTACCGCCAGAGAAGGCAGCCCCCCACTCTTCCCTTTTTGTGTGTGCGGTGTTGCTGCAACGCCTAGCCAAAACAAAGCAACGGCAGCAGCCGCTGCTCTTCTCTTCCCTTTTTTTTTGTTTTTGTTTTTCTTGCACCAGATTTGGGCAACCTATTTACTCACAGATTCAAATCTAACACCCTATTCATTCAGATGCACCTATGAATTTTCCTAAAAATATATATATCTACATATATATAGCAACAATCCATATTCGTAAAATTTCTAGGGCAATTAATTCAACTACTAAAACTTAAAAGAGGAATTTTGCGTGAACTCGGGACTTACAGGTTTAGGTGCCTAGTCGTCTGATCGATTGACGGTGTCGCCTGCTTCTCCTTCTCTATTCTCTGACGGCTCTTGCCCTAGGGAGACAGATGAAAGAAAGGCAAGGAGGGTGTTATTTTTCTTGCTAGGGTTTCAATAAAATCCTAAACCTAGCACTACCCACTAGTAGGTGGTTTGGATAAGAGTTTCAGTTTATTAGGAACGGTTATCCCATCCTATAGTTATTTTATTTTATCTAGTAATTTTATCTTTTTAATTACTTGGGAAAATAAAATAACAAAAATCGGTGCCAAAAATCGTGGGTTTTACATTCTACCCCGCTTACAAAAAGTTTCGTTCTTGAAACTTACGTACCTTGATCAAAAAGATACCTGTGCAATAATAAATACCTGCTTAAATAAAATATAATTTCTGTAGATAGTGGTAAGCAGGGTCGAATCCACAGGGACTGGGGATAATTCGTTTCTTCTATAGTTCAAAGTATAGGGGGTTTTGAGATTAAGTGCCAATTAAACAAATTAAATGCAGGAAGTAATTAATTCAAAGAAATAATTAAGGGAAAACTCTAGCCAAGGGTACACTTCAGAAATGGTTCATGCACTGATCATTGATGCAGAAATAATTCCAACATTTAGTAATAGATTAGTTATAGTTGTCATGCACGCGATAAACAACCAACCCTTCCTTAATTTCTCGATAACTAAGGTACAACCGTTAGCTATTTCTCTAACCCAAAAATAACCCTAGGTACGACCGTAGGATTTAATTCCTAGATTGCATTAATAATTAGAAAGGCCCAATTCTAACCAACAAACACGCTACGAGGGTTTGTTTAAACTAGATCATATGCTCCCCTGACACAAACCCAATTACGCCAGTTGCTACTGAGGTAGAAATAACGAACAATTACAGATTCAATTATCCCTATTTAGCAAAAATAGCCTATATGAATAATTAATTATTGCGCACTAATCAATCATACACAAGGCCATAGCAATTAAAATCAAGGAACATATAAATACCAATAAATGAAGAAAATAATTAAAACAGATTCGATCTCACAGTAATTGTTGAACCAAATCGTCAATTGTCCCCTTGACTAGAAAAACTTAGCCACGCCTCATAAGAAAATCTCCACGTAATTTAATTGAGATCCAGGCCATCAAAGGAACCAAGAAAGAATAAAACTAAACTATGCTAAAAGCTGTCCCCGAAGAAACGGAAAAAGGGCAAAATAAATAAACAAAAGAGTTGGACCAAACCCAAAAGAACGAAGTTCCCTATTCTAAAACAATTGCCTAACTTTTCTCCGTGGTCCCCACAAATTAGTAACAAGGCTGCCGAATTACTCCTTGTTTTCAGCCTCTGTATGTTTCTTTCTTCTTAAAAGCCCAACATGACTAATGCTTCATACTCCGTGGTCCCCGCCGAATTGAGTGCAAGGTTACCAGAAGTCAAACTCTGCCCAATTCCCTTATTGTTTCCTATTGACCTTCGTACTCCAATCTCCTAGTCAGCAAAGGACATGCAATCCCTTTGTAGCACCATGTGGGCCCGGTTGTTTGAAGTCTCCATTGTCTCACGAAAGTCCCTCCTATTTTGTACTTTTCTGTTCCACTCCCTGAAATTGAGTCCAATACCAAATATAAGTAAATATTAATAATTAAAACAATATTTGGCAAGGATAAAGGGGGAAATTAATAATAAAATAACCAACAATTAACACCCAATCAATTCCCCCCACACCTAAATCATGCTTGCCCTCAAGCATGGGGACGACAAATAACACCAATATTTAAAAATGGGCATTGCTCCAACTGCCGTATTGCCAAGGGACCATTAAAACATATATCAAGTCTCAATGGTCAAAATTCAATCGGAGAACATTTGTCTTGATTCGCATGAAAGATTTTTAATGTTTGAAGACGAAAAAAATGCCCCATTTTGGTCAGCACTTTGCATTTGAAAATGGGGAAAAATCAAAATGCCTTGTGATTATCAAAACCCTGAACCTACCTAGAAGTTCTCACATGGAGATTAGCGCTCCTTGACCCTCAAAAGGTAACCATAAAGCTTGCCAACACATCTCGACAAAGTATTGACTGTTGTAATTGATAGATGAAGATAAAGCAAATGTAGTAACTTGCTAACTTATGTTGGCAACTGCTTAATTTCTACCTAAATCAAGATAAAAACACGAAAAAACTTGCATTGAGCACGGCATCGAAAGTATTAGTCTCCAAAATCAATATTAATAGATAACTTCCAAATGATTTAAATCCAAGGTAACAAATCTTGCAACTACCCTTCGCATCAGATTTTCAAAACTGAAAATAGATTGCGCAAGATCATGTGCAAGATCATACACTAGCAATAGTGTAATATTCATTGAACTTTACATCTAGCAATAGGGGACTCTTCATCAAAATATCAAAAGAATGTACAACATCATGAGATTATTGAATATACACAATTTGAAGACAGCTTGATGATTGGTGTATACTGAACTGAGACATCCTTAACATAGGCATAGATGAGAATTTTCCAGTAATTTGAACAAATTTTGACAACCTAGCTCCCAGTTAGAATATGAACAATCTCAAAGTACGGAATCTGGTAATGTTTGCACCAGTCAATGTTGGGGTAGCAGCTCATGTTACAGCACATTCCATTTAGATCAGAAGATGTGCATCCTATAGGGGGTCTTTGAATGGATTGGTAGGAAGTTTACAACTCAAGTGTTTCATATGTGCCAACTTATAATCCTTCAAAGGATGAAAGCTTCTCGAGGAGACCAGGTTTGTTTCCTTAACAGGGCTGACAAGCTTCCTCTGAATAGATACAAATTCTGTTTCTGCAAGGCTATAAGCATTTCGAAAATCTTTAGGTTTAGTGCAATAGTAAGTACACTCTAGAAAATGGAAACTGCAGACCCAGGAAGTGTATTCATGTTTAGTAGAGCGAGGACATGCCATGACTTGAAATCCAACTAGTAGTCTTCGTGTATTGTCTTATCCATAGCTCTTCTCTTTACCTAGTAAACAATGGGCAAAAGATTCACAATTTCATACAAGTTTAAAATAAATGGCAATTTATGAAGATCTTTTTTATTCTGCTGATTATGAAACTCAGTTGAAAGTACAAAGAAATCAAAAGCCATGAAAATCAGATAACTTTCCTTGAATCAGAGTCTTAAAATCAAAAAGAGAAATGTATCTCATGCACGAGAATCCCTATAGTTAGCCAGAATCATCTTTCATGCAAATTCCCAAAGAGCTCTAGGCCTCAAGAAAATCTATCTTCATCAATTTCATGTATACTTTCATGGGCTCACCATTGTGATTGTAGACTCTCAAATTAGACTTAGAATTGCCTATGACCAAAGGAAAAAATGGCATCATATTAGAAGTTGCACAATGAGCATACACCAATGGCCAATGTAGAATGGATTAAAGTCATGCTGAATTATAACTTAACCTTCTCTGCATGCAATTAAAGTGCAAGAGTCTTCCTTTTGAGAGAGCCCAGATAGATCACTGCGACTAAAGTGGTTTCTGCTTACTTTTTCTAATGTAACTGCAGAAGATCACTTGAATTAGGCCAAGTAAAGAACTAAATCTTGGAAGTCATATCCTCATTGCATACTCTCAGAAAACATAGCAAAGGTTCCTCAAAAGGTACCATGCCTTTTCTGTTCAAAAAGTGTTTTGTGAGCAGAAAACAGTGAGCCACCCTCAGGCCTTAGTCAATAGCACTTTTAATTTCATGTTACGAATTTTAAGCAAGCCATGCTGACTCCAAAATGCAGCAAATAAAAGAAAGTACAGCATAAAAACAATCAGTAAAATACAGTTCTTAGACTATAACAACATAAATCAATGCTAAGTTATTAAAGGAATGAAATGGTAGGTTTCTTTTATTTAGAAGTTAAAAAATTTATGTATAAGTATTAAGAGTGTAAGTAGCTAGCTAAATTAACATTACCCATTAACAAGTTATTAAAATTGACTTTAGTTCCATTGGTTAAACCTAGCATCTGAGTGTTTTAGGTGCACTAAGTTTGTCATGAATCAGATTAACATCAGGTTACTGACATATGGCCACCCTCAAACTTCATATCTAAGGGATCAAATTGTCCAAACAAAATATCTGGACTTTGGACCTTATTCAAATCCCTCTAAGATGGTAAGACAACCTGTTTCAATAGGAGTAGTCCTTGCATTCTTGAAATATAAAATTAGAAGCAGAACATTATGACTAAAAAGCAAAAGGATATGAACATTAGAGGATGGCAGTGGCAATCAGGCACCAAATCCTTCCCAAAATTTCTAAACAATTGCAATTTTGAAAACTACAAAATTAATTTTGTAAGAATTTGATAAATAATTGAAAACACTGAATTTGCAAGAGACTACAAATACTAATCTCGACAAATGACGTTTCTTGATAATTAAATAGCATTTTCTCGCTATTTCTTCCAACAGAGCTACTTAGTGGAGATAATGGGCATAATTTATTTCACTAGGTATGGAGTGATTATATATTATGAAGTTACATATCGTCCTTATAGCTGATTTTCTAAGTTAACTTTTTTTATTTATAATTAGCAAACCAAAATACTTTGGGCTGGCTCATTTTCTTCATTTTTATTTATTTATTCATCTCTTTATTTGTTTTCTAATTTCAGCGTGTCTATAAAAAGGAATTTGAATTTTTTCAGAGTAAAAGTAACTCACCAAGTATTTCTAATGATAGGTTCCCTTATAAGGCATGCACACTCTCTTTCACCAATAGATTGCCATCCACATGAACTGTACTGCCACCACGGTTGATCCTTCCTCTCATAACACTTCCTAGTTGAATGATATGAATCATAATTTCCATGTATACCCCAGCATTGAACTCTACCTCTCCTACATAAAAATTTTGACCTTCTCTGTAGTCCATTTACCTGATTCATTTCAAGGAATCACAATTATCAATATCTCATAAAAATATAGGCTGGAGAACTTTAAGAGATGAGCAAAGGGAGCGTATTAACAGTGGCATCTTTTCCGTCAACTCTGTAATAGCCTTGAATTAGAACATTTGCCCCATCAGATTGAAACAACAGCTTATGCTCATACACATAGCTTTTCATATACAAGAAAACTTCAAAGCATGCCATCAGACCATTCATGAGATTTTTGGCACTCAAATAAATGCATAAGAAAGTAGAGTTGCATTTGAGAATTCACAACATAAAAGAATGCAATGTCCCCAATATATTTTTTGACAATCACAAATATTCATTAGAGAATAATAACTAACTAACTTCGCAACTAAGAGATCAACCACCTGAAAATATTCTGGTTTGCTAACCATAGATAAACAAGTAATATCAAGGTCTAGCTACAAATCACTGCATACCCGGTGAAATAAAAATAGCAAATTGCCGATTATTACACCAACTAGTTCTAATTGGACAACATATCAACCAACTGCTTCAAGGCTACTTGACTATTCAATCATCTGACAAGTTTCACTATTTCTTAATATTTCTTGATATTTAATGCATTAATAGCTGAAAAAGTGCTATTTATAGTTTCATTCATGTCAGGAAAACATGGATCCGTTGTCCAAGAGGAATACTAAAGGTGGAGCCTTTGGGGGGAAGGATCTGAAGATGAGTTTTCAAAAGAAGTATTTCTGATGCTTGTGAATGTGATTATGTAGAATTTCATATTATTGCTCCTTGAAATTGTCTTTAAAGTCAGTTAAAGTTTTCTTGAATCATAAACTTTTCATCAGAAAAATGAGTGTTGTCTCATGCATGAGAATCCCTACAGCCAACCTGAATACAAAAGAGTGGTGCCTTTTCGGGACGGTCTGAAGATGACTCTGGAAAGAAGAAGTATTCCTAATGCAGAATGGCATATCATTATTGCTTTAAATTGTCTTTGAAGTTAGATAAAGTTTTCCTAAATTACAAATTTTTCATCAGAAATAGAAGTGTTACCTTAACGTGAGAATCCCCTTAGCCAACCCAAATAATCTTTGTTACGACATGTCAGAGAGCTTTGAAGCCTCAACCTATTACACCTCAGCCCTTTATGCCCCTTATTCAAAATGGAAAGTCGCCCAACCAAAGAAGTGAGGTAAGGAAGCGAAGCTGTATCTCATATGTTTTTAAAACGGTTCATTGTAGACTCCAAAGCTAAACTTGGTATTACCTACAACATAAGAAAAGATGCCATTAAATGAAAAGCTGCAAAACATTTGAATATAGCAAAAGAAAAGGCATTACAGGAATGCTGAATTGTACCTAAACCAGCTCCATATATTTGAGGAGAAAGAGTTCCGTTTGGGAGTACCCTGATAGATCTATTTGAAGCTAGAAAGCCATCGCCTAGCTGTTATTTCTCAGAGTCTAGTAATTTGCTTGAGCAAAAGGCACAGTCCGAAACTTTCACTATTGAATATAAGTCCAGATTTGAATTAACAATTAACTAAAATAATCAACAATGCAATTAAAAATACAGATAGAGAAAAAAATCAGTCTACAACATATGTACTAAATGCTTAAGCAAAGCAGAAAGGAAATAAGATGAAAAAATTTGACAAAAAATACATGATGGACATGCTGAAAAAGCTAGCCTAATTCACAGCACTGAAATGGGAAAGTTTATGCTACCCACTAAAAACTACCAAAAAACTAGTGGTGTAGTGTTAGAAAAGATTTACCACTACCAATACTAAGCAAAGATTTTAAGGAGAAAGAAATACAGATGGATAGAAAAAGCACAAATGAATTGACAAAACTATGCAATAGCAGTTGAGAGGAGTACCGAGTAGGTTTGATTCGAGAAACTCACATTATTTATGAACTGCCTCTGATTCGACGGCGATCAATGTAAATTAAGGAAATGTGGGAGATCTTGGACCACTCAGAATTGGGGTCGATGCTATTGTTGTTTGTAGACACCAAATTTTTAAATAATTTGTATGTTGCATCTAATTCATGATTTTTGTTTTAGATTGTCTTGCATTTTAGTTGTTACCTTTTTTATTTGTCTTTTATTTGCTAATTATTTGTCATATTAATTTTGTTCACGTTTTAGTTTTAGTTTTAGTTTTAAGTTTTAACGTAAAATTTGTGAAAAAAAAATCAAAAAAATCAAAAAAATCAAAAAATCAAAATTCCATTTCTGCCGGATCACATTTCCTTTCCCCTCTAAAACACTCGACCTCCTCCATCCGCGATTCATCTTCATATCAACCACTAAGCACCCAAACTCCACTACACATTTTTTCAGTTTCTGCTTTGGACCGAGAGCAGGAGGGAGTGAGAGCTGTAGCCTCGGTTCCATCGACAAGAGTGAGCAAGAGGGAGCCGAGCTTCTTGTTTCTTTTCTTCCTATCCGTAACTTAGAGAGGGAAGAGAGTGACTTGCGACCCATTCTGCCTTCCATCCGTGAGCTGGTGAAGAGCTTGAGACCAAATTTCTTTCATCCAGCCGCAAGCCAGAGCAAGGGAAAGAGAGAGAGATAGCGGTCTGCAATTTCTGGGCTGTTGAAGGGAGGAAAACCATTTCTGCTGCCAGCCGTGTGTGTAAACTCCAGGTTGAGGTAATATATAGACTTGAACTAGTTGATTTTGGGTAGTTGAGGCTGTTGGAGGCATGCATGTGAGGGTTGTATGTTTGGATAAAGGATTAAGTTACCAGAAATTTGATTGAAAAAAAATTGGTACTGTCCGAGAGCTTGAGATGGTAATCTCAGTTTTAATTTGCTAAGTTGTGATGATCTGAGCTTAGTTGTATGATTAGCTAATTAGTAGATGGATGATTAAACTTGTATGGGATTTATTAGCTGTGTTTAAGCCAGAATTTGAAGGGAAAACAAAATCTGCTGCATGCAAGTTGTCCGAAAATTAGCTGAACAGGTTCTGGATTTTTTTTTATGAACGTTGCTGGTGTTTGACTCTGTTTTGGACTAGAATGGATAACAATTCCATTTATTAGGTATGCATGTTGGTTTTGAGTGCATAATCTAGTGATTTAGCCGAGTGAAAACTTGATGATTTGAAGAAAAAGAAATCTGTTATGCATAAGAATTTGGGACTGCCGAGAGCTTAACTTGAATAATGCAGCTTTAATTTTGTTTCCCTGAGGCAATCTGAGCTTATAAATGTGATTAACTAACTTAAGACAAGATGATTAAGCTTTGCATGCAGCTCATTAGCTCGGTTAAGCAAGAAATAAAAATGAACAAAAAAAAAATCTGCTGCATGCAAGATCATCCGAGAATAGCCGAATGAATTTCCGGATTTGTGGATGTTTATAGTTGCTGTCCGAACTTGATCTGAACTAGAAATGATAGTAATTTCATTAAGTAGCCTTGCATGTTAGTTTTGGGTACTTAACACAATGATTTAACCGAGGTAAATTCGGATTTAAGACCAACCAAGTACCTGCTGGAAAATGCATATTCATTTTGCTGCACCAGAAATTTACGGTTGTGTCTTGCTATTTTCTTCCATTGCGGTTCCAAACTTTTGCTGTTTTTGTTAGATAGTAATTCCAGCCTTGACCGAAAGTTGTAGTTTGTATGCATGAGAAGCTTAACAGGATTTTGAGCATGGGTTTGTGATTCGAAATGCTTGAGTGCAGCTTCCATGCGAACTGCCTAAGCTCAAAAGATTTGTTTGCTGAAGTTTCAAACCTTTGATGTTTTGCTAATTTTTCTGTTTGAATGAAGTTGCTATTTTTTCTGTTTGTCTGAATAAAGTTGCTAAGTTTTCTGTTTGTTGGGTCTGAATGAAATTGGTTGGTTTGGAAAATTTGATCACGGTTGTGATTAAGAAGCTTGAGCTTGAGAAGAAAGTGCAGCAATCTTCGGTTGCTAGAGTATGTGAAGTAATTGCAGAAACTTGTTTCATGGCTATTGCATAGAACTTGCATGTTTTTTCCTTCTAAGTTTTCTGCCTGCTTGGATGATGGTAATGATGTGGTTTGTTGCTCAGTTCATACACCATATGCATGCCCAAGCCAAAATTCTGGTATTCAGCCTATGTTGATGAGATGATAAGAGAGTTTTTGTTTCTTTTTTTTCTGCATGCATTTTCCAGAATCTTGTATGATGTCTTCCCAAGTTTCTCTGGTCATTTGAATTGTGGTCACTAGATAGTTTGTTGCTGGGTTTAGAGTCGTGATGCTGGGCTAAAAAGTATTTGATCAAGGTTGTGCATTTGAATCAAAAATCTGGTTCGCATGAATAGAAAGCTGCGGCTGGAAATTGCAGCAAACTTGGAAAGCTTAGGAAGCAAATTGAAAAAAAAGCTTGCTGCACTCTTTCTTCTTTTGCTGTTTTGGTCTTCATTCTATCCTTGATCAGCTCCATCTTTTTGATCCAATCATGCAATGAAGTTGTATGTTTAGTTGATGACGGATAGGTTGAATTTTGGTATGAATAAACCTGTTTGACATGCTGAAATGAATAGAGGGCTGCGGCTGGAGGGTTGCAGCAGTTTTCTTGTCATCAAAAGCTTTTCCAGACTTTTTGCATGAGATTTTTCTAAATGCTCCTCCTGTTTAGATGATGGTGATTGTGTAGTTAGACGCTTAGTTCAAAGCCTTCACATTTGGGTTTGAGACCTTAACTTAAAAGCAAGTTGTGTGTGCTGTTTCTCTTGTTGAAGTTTCGAGTTGCTAATGGTTTGACAAGAGATGTTGCAGAAAAATTTGTAAAACTTTGCATGAGGCTGCTTGAGCTGTTCAAATTTTTGCATGCTTGTTGTCCGATTTTGGGTGTTTAAGCCTACAAGCTTCATGATGCAAAGTGAGAGAATTGTGTGATAGTTGTGTTTGGATTTGGCTATGTTCGAAGGCTGTCTTTGTAAAATGCTGGGTTGCCGAAAGCTTTCAGCAGAAATTTCTGCTGCAGAATGTTGTTTCTCATGTTGTTCTTCACGTAGATTGCATGAACTTGCATGGAAATTTTCTAAAATTGCACTCCCACCCCTTGACTTCTATCTAATGCATCCAGGGCCCAATTAATTGGAAAACTTAATTAATTTTGTCCTCCTAACATGCCATTCCCTCTTTAATTCATCTTGATTTATTTTGGGTAGATACTTAAAGAGTTGTAGAATGAATTTGAAGGGTCTAATAATTTCTTCTTCCTAGACTTGTAGTTAATTTGATTTTTTTTGATTCTTTGGCATTTGGTTGTTTAGCTACTAGTAAATTGCTCCTCGTTTACCTTTTGTGAATTTTCTAGTTTGATTTGGTAAGTTTCACCTTAGATTCTTAATTTTATTTTATGTTTTTAGTCCCTTAGTGTTTATAATAATAATAAATTGGCCCTTTAGACCTCTTTAATTCTTTCAATGGGGTCTTTGTTTGTCTTAATTGGTTAAGTACGAGTAGTTTACTTTCCTTGGAATGCTTCGAGTAATTCAATTTGACGTCGGTTTCCATTTTCTTTGATTTATTTGATAATTTAAGTGGTACCTTGACCTTTTTATTATTTTGGAGGGTAAATTAGTAACTTCACCTCATTAGGGCGTCAATTCAAGGGAGGTACACTCTATCCCTCATTTGCACTTCATTTGACCCTGCGTGCTCCTATGTGTTATGTGAATATGCATGTCTACTTTGCTTTCTTAGCCTTTCCTTGATTCCTTTTATTTATGTCATTTACTTTCGCTTTTTACTTAAGTTATTCTTTATGGGGTATGTGTACACCTCTTGGCTTGTAATAGATAGGGCTTGGAGGAGCATTCAATGAAGACCTATCGAAGACGTATGCCTAGCTAGCAAATGTAATAGTTAGGGCTTTAATTGTCTTATGTGTCTTGCATGCTTAGTTGTTACGTGTTAATTTGCTTTATTAGGGCCTTGCATCTAGTCGAGCATGCTAAGTGTTATGTGCTATGTGCTTACGAGTGTTTGGCATGTCTACTCGCTTTCCATGGCCATGAAAGAATGTGATGAATGAATGAACGTTTCCACTAGTCCAACGCTAGTCGGAATTCATAGAATGGGCTAGTCCAATGCTAGACTCTTAGGAATTTCCCCTCGTTAGTACATGTTTGCATGTTCATTACATGTCATGCATTTTTCTTAGTTTTATCATTTCGCATGCCCCTCTAATCCCTTCCCTCTCAATTTAGGTTTTGCATTTCATGCTAGTTTATAGGGGTTCATTTGCTTGAGAATCCCCTTAAATATGGGATATAGACGAGTGTGGCTTTTTATAAGCCTTAGCACGCTTGTATTCCCTCTATAAAAGGGCAAATTGAGTCACGATTTAGGTCTCCCCGTACCCAATATGCATGAATTCCCTAGGCTCATGCATTTTTAAATCCACTCTACCATTTTATACCCTCATCACACTTTCATTTTTCCTCCCATTTTGCACACGAGCACCTTTGTGTTTCTTCACTTGCACACGAACACTTTTATCATCACTTGCACACATGCACTTCATATTATCATTTCACATACCGTACCTTGCCCACTCACGTGCACATTTTCCTTTACATTTTTATTGTTTATTATTACTTTTTCAAACTCATGTCCTCACATTGCATACATGCATTCCATTCATTTGCATCCCACTCGCATTATTCGTGACTTCTTCAAAGGATCGTTATTGGGCTTCACAATTAATGTGATTGGTACCACTCAACCTTTGAAGAGAAATTTCCCCCAATACCCCTAGGTCTAGGGTTTGCATTCATGTAGTGCATCCAAATGTAATAAATTCTTTGGTTAAAACAAGAAAATCTTTGATTAAATCATGCAACTAGCCTTGGCTAGGTCAAAGGGGTGCCTTGGATTTTATCCTTGCCTTCCCCTTTGTCAAATGTGACTCCCGAACCTTTTTCTTTGGTTTACGTAGACTAGGAGTCGTTTAAAAAGGGTTTCTCACTACTTTTTCCTATTTTTTTTTAAAATACATTTTTTAGGTGACTTGGTACACCTTAACTCATTACCAAGTGGCGACTCCGTATTTAGTTTTAAAAACCCTTTTTAAACTATAATTTTGGGTCAAATCGTCGCATTCTCAAACCCCCATTTAGACCCATTTTTCTTTTAAATCACAATTCATTTTCCAATCACAAATTGAATCGAAAAATACATTTTAAACCATTTATTCATTTTATCAAAAAATGGGGCGCGACAGTTGGCGACTCCACTGGGGACATTCGAGAGTCCGAGCAAATTTGATTTAATCAACCTTTTTCTTCTTTTAATCTTTTCATATATCACATTTGGGTGTTTAGGATTGCATTTTTTCTTTTATTAGGATTTTTGCATTTCACGCGTATCCAACTACTCCCTCGCTCGTGAATGTATGATTGGTTGATTGGATGTATGTTTACTTACTTACCTCGCGCTCGCATTGCATTTGGGGGGGGGTGT
This sequence comes from Coffea eugenioides, assembly GCF_003713205.1. Lineage (NCBI taxonomy): Eukaryota > Viridiplantae > Streptophyta > Magnoliopsida > Gentianales > Rubiaceae > Coffea > Coffea eugenioides. The sequence continues at coordinate 12,611,445 of NC_040039.1, forward strand.
GTGTCACCTTAGAGCCTCACGTTGGTTCTTGATCCCTCCCCTCCAAACGAGCACTAGCATACGTGCATACGCTTTAATTTTTAACCCCTCATTTATTTTTCTTTTAGTGGCTTGTCACGCCACTCCACCCTATTAGGATTTTAGGCGACTCACTTGGACATGTGACCGTGACACGACGTGTGCGTAGCACGATCCAAGGGGTCACTTAATCTTCCGCTTTAAGTTTTGGGTTAATAGCCTTTAGCTTTTAGTCGAAGATTAAGGATTTTTGATAGATTCACTCAGACATGTGGCCGTGACACGACGTGTGCGTAGCAATGTCTGGGGAATCGCTCGAGCCACCGACAAGGAACCTTGGGAGTGATGACCTTTGGTTTCCAAGTCTGAAGGCTCGGGGACCTATGACCTATCGAGTCTAGATGCATTAGTGAGCTCCAACCTCATGCATCCATTTTAGAATTGCCTAAGGTAGAGTCAACCTTGCCCTAAATTAGGAGACACTATTCACGAGGGGAGGGGTCCAACCCCTTTCTCCTTTTTATTGCTTTACTTCTTTGTGTTGATTTCGTTGTTACAATGTGTTATGTGTATATATCTGGCTGAACTAATTTTTCTTGGTTTTATGACCTCATTGCATTCACAAACCCTAGCAAATAAGAGGTCTGGCATGACCTTCTTTTAGGGCCTACCCGTGTAAATAGGATATTGCACGTTTAAAAGTTTTGGTATATTATGTTCATAAATTAATAATGTCATGCCATTTTAGGCCCACCCTGGCGAACAAAGGGCTCCTTAGGTCAAGTCTCATTTCAAATTGCACGTTTCCCTGCTTTGATAAGAATGACATCATGCATAAGCCTTAGAAAGGGAATGCCACTTAGGGAATCCCACATTAGGGACAAGCCAACCTAAATCCCATGGGTATTTAACCCAATTTTTTGGGATTTGCACGTTTAAATTCCTGTTAACCAGAGAAATGGGACCTGTAGGTAAGGTATCTGACCCCGGTTTTGGTTTCTAGATGGACAATCCTCGCCGAGTGCAACAGATGTTAGTAGTGCCGCCGGAGATACAAAGATGGCCCACATTACTTTCACCCAATGAGATTAACCAAATAGCCGATCGATTAGGACGCATCGGGGATTTCAAGGACATTAAGTCCGATGGGTATTTGGTAGAGGCTTTGGTGCATCTCTGGGACCCCACTTGTTCTGCTTTTAGACTTGGGAAAAGGGAGATGACCATAACGATTGAGGAAGTTGCCGGATTTCTCAATTTGCCGATCCAAGGAACTGCCGTGATATTTCCGTTAGTATCTAACAAAGATGAATTTTGCCGTTTCACTGGGTTAAAGGAATCAGTACTGCAAGGGGCAGACCAAAATGTAGAGGCGAAGTTCTTATTTGATCGATTCGCATTAAGAGATGGTTTTGAGAGGCATCGAGGGGATTTTTCGTTTACGTCCGAGGAAATATGGGAACGAAAGAGAGTTTGGGTATATGGATTAGTCATGGCTGGAACCTACTTTTTCCCTAGGAAAGACAAAAAGATAGCCTTCAAGTTCACTAAAATCTTGTACGACTTGTTTCTAGGAATAAAAGATAAACAGTGTTCCATTGTTCCAACTATTTTGGCCGACATCTTCATAGCTTGCACTACCTGTCAGAGAGGGGAAAAGTTCTTTTGTGGGTCAAATTTGATTTTACATGTGTGGGGGATGGAGCACTTCATGAGACGACCGTCTATTCCCGAGAGTCTACCAATGGCCGGATATAATTGGGTAATCACACATCACAAGAGGATCAATAGTAGGAGTTCACCGTGTAATGCATCCGAGTTTGTGAACTTTTTAACGAATGTGACCAATCAAAAGGTGAGATGGGTATTGGATTGGACCAATTGTGTCAAGCCTGTCCTTCGCACCAAGGCATCCGAGTTTGTTCCTTTATTGGGTACTCAGGGTATCATGGCATACAATCCAAGAAGGTTCCTCCGACAATTAGGGCGAGTTCAAGATGTGCCGTCTGCAGTTGATCTGACTACATTTACCATCATTTTCGACAAAGGGATATGTCCGAGAGAAATTCCGATGAAGATTCTTCTTGATGAGGCCTGGGAGACGTTGTCCGACGATGAACGCGTCAAGTACGTTCCAGAACTCAAACAAAGGGGATTGACCACTCCGCAATACGAAGACTGGGTAGGAGGATCCGTTGCGCAAGAAATTCAAGATGAGCCATCTGAGGAGGTGAAAAAGTTGAAAGTCATTATCGAAGCAAAGGATAAGGAAATTCTGCAGTTAAGTAAGTCTGTCGAAGCATACAAAGGGATGGCCGAGCAAAGCAAGCAATTGTATGAAAAGGAACGAGGAAGGCGTCAAGAGCTGAAAAGGAAATGTGCAGAATTATATGACCAAACTGAATGTGTTAGAATTCCATATGCTAGGGAAACAAAGGACTCTGTATTAGATAGGTTCAGAAGTTTTGGTAATCTTGTACGAAATCGTCTTTGTGATATGATGTAAATATTGGCAAGTTTATCAATGAAAATGATTTTTCTTTTGCCCTCATTTGGAATTATTGTCAAAAACAGGTTTGTGTTACGGGTCCCATTTCGAAGGTGTTGCATCATGCTAGGCCTACCCTTGGCACAAAAAGGGCCCCCAAAATAGGACATGCATCCGAATTGTTTGAATAATTACTAACTCATGTCTTTTTCTTTTTTTTTCTCTCTCTTTAAATTGCAGAAATTCAGTAATCATTGGTTTATCTAAAGAAGTCTTTTGCATTTTCAGGTAAATTTCAAAATAGCTTTTCGGAAAAGCCCCATTATTACGCGATCCCGAAGTAAAGCCCAAAGGAATCGTGTAGACATGAGTACCCAACCAGAATCATCCGATAAGGCCGTTGCAACTACCCAGCCGGAAGCTGCAAGTCCTGGGGTTCAGTTGACAGAGTTACTCACAAAATTTGGGGAAATGGCATCGGAAATGGCCGCTCAGAAGAAGTTGATCGACGAGCTCGTTAGTAGCGGAGTGCAACCTGAACCTGTGCCCGCCACACAACCACAATCCGAACCATTTGTTATTCCGCCAATTCAAACCACGTTACCATTTGTTATTCCTCCAATTCAAACCACGTTTGAGGGAATTGTCAACCTGCAATATGCTTATACTCAAAATCCTCCGTTCTATCCTCTCTATGGGCAAGGATTTCATCCTCAGGGTGGTCAAGGTGGTCCAAGCATGCCTCCAGATCCACACGCTTTTTATCAGACTACTGTAGAGCCTTTTGTGCCGGAGAACATTGTTCAAACCAAGCCGGAAGTGGGGGAGTCATCTGCCCCAATTGATCTGAAGTTACTTAAGCGGTTGGACCGTTTCGATGAGTTCATCCGGAAAAGCCAAGGTTTAAGCAAGCAAGGGGTGCTAGACTACGATGATTTGTGCCTGTTTCCAAATGTACAGCTGCCAGTGGGATTCAAGACCCCGAAGTTCAACAAATATGATGGTACGGGCAACCCGAAGACACACTTGCGTTTGTTTGCCAACAAGTTGGGTAGACCAGTGGATGACGAGAACTTGCCGTTAAGGTTATTCCCGGAAAGTCTAGAAGGCGACGCCCTTGATTGGTATTCGAATTTAAAGCCGGAGGAGGTGAAGACCTGGGTTGATCTATCCAATGCTTTCATCAGGCAGTACGAGTATAACTGCGAGTTGGCTCCGACACGAACTACGTTGGAAGGGACGAAAAGAAAACCCTCCGAGGATCACAAGACTTATGCCAAGAGGTGGAGAAAAGTAGCTGCAAAAGTCGAGCCACCAATGACCGAGGACGAAATCATACGTACTTTCATAAAAGCACATGATCCACCGTACTTTGAAGAGATTTTCCGTATGACCGGATGTTCGTTTGCTGCAATTGTAAATAAACTTGAGGAGTTTGATGACTTCGTAAGAGCTGGGAAGATTGTTAATGTCTCTGCTCTCAAATCCCAGTTGGATGCTTTACAAGGTCAAGGAAGCAATGTGAAAAAGCCGCCGTTCAAAAAGAAAGAGGGGGATGCAACCTTTATTTGGAACCAAAACCCTTCACCCAGACCCCGATACCAACACAGCCCAATCTACCAACCCCATTACCCCTACTACTCAAATCCGCACCCTGTATATACTACCAACATCCACCACCCTAGACCTCGCCCAAACTATCCTAACCCACCTTCAGCCTCATTTCAAATTTCTCAACCGAATCCACCCCAAAATCGACCTCGCCCTCCATATAATCCAAGATTTCCTCCACCAAATAGACCTATTTACAACCATCCTCCACCTCCTGAACCGTACAATCGACCCCCTAGCCGTGCATTCACCAATTTAGGCAGGCCTTTAGACCAATTGTATGATCAGTTAAAGGCCGCCGGGAAAATTGGTATGGTACCCCCTCCTACCTATCCATATGGCATGCCCGCCTGGTATAACCCGCAAGCTGTCTGTGCTTATCATTCAGGGGCCGCCGGACATTCGACTATTGATTGCAAGGCGCTTAAACATAAAGTTCAAGACATGATTGAAGCCGGAGAGATTGTAATTAGGAGAAGGGAGGCACAAGGACCGAACGTAAATAGAAACCCCTTGCCGGAGCACGCTAATATCATTGGGGTCATTCTGGATGATGCAGAGTATGTGGAACAAGTCAAAAAATTGGCGAGGGAAGCTGAAGTATTTGGGATCACAGACCAGCCATTTGTCATAGAATTGCCATTCGAAGAGGATGAAAAGCCTTTTATCTTGGATCTCACGCCAGCTGAGAGGGAGGCTTTGGAGCCTGTAGTCATTGAATTCCCGAAGCAAGAGCCTGTTTTGAGTCTGCAACAAGTGCCATGGAACTACGATGAGCCCGTCATACAGATTAGGGAAAAATCAATTGCGAAGAAGGAAGTGTCAGTGGTCACCAGATCAGGGAAGATTGCCAGTCCATTTGAAACTACCATTCCGATTCAAGCAAATAATTCCGAGCCGCCTGTTAAACCAACAATCACCGAGAAAGAAGCCTTGGATTTTCTTAAAAGGCTCCAGAGAAGCGAATACAATGTAATCGAGAAGCTAAGCAAGTCACCTGCTCAGATATCCATGTTGGACCTGCTCTTTTCATCAGATATGCATAGGGACGCGCTGATTGAAGTATTGACTAAAGCTCAAATCCCTAGGGATATTTCAGTTGATAATTTCTCGCATGTGGTTGGAAGTGTGTTATTTACCAAACAAATTACTTTTTCTGACGATGAATTGCCGGTGGAGGGTATTGGACATAACAAGGCCCTATACATAGTTGTGAGGTGCAATGGGAAAATGCTGCCGAAGGTATTGATTGACAATGGCTCTGCACTTAATATCTGTCCTTGGAGCACCTTGGAAAAGCTAGGGTTGCAAGACATAAAGCTGAGGCCTTCAGGGACTATAATTCGAGGTTTTGATGGAGCGCAAAGAGAGCCAATAGGAGAAGTGGATTTAGTCGTCGAGATAGGGCCCGCCCAGTTTCAAATAACCTGCCAAGTCATGCACTTTCTTAGTGTTTACAATGTTCTACTTGGAAGGCCGTGGATTCATAAGTCTGGGGCTGTGCCTTCTTCATTACATCAGTTGCTGAAGTTTGTAGTAAATGACAAGCTGATAACTATATTTGCCGAAGAGGATTGCCTTGTAATCACCGATTCTGGGTCAAAAGAGATAGAAGCCGCAATGTCACCATGACTCCTCATAGCACGGCTGATATCGTCTCTGTAAGTTGGATCACAAACGAGGAGCGAGCTTTACCAAAGGCCAGTGTCATGATGGCCAAAGAAATGATCCGTGGAGGCTATGAATTTGACAAAGGGCTGGGACGAGATTTGCAAGGAATTCTGAAGCCAGTGGAGATTGTGGAGAAAAAGGATTCATTTGGTTTGGGTTTCCGACCGACTGCCAAGGACATCAGAGAGATGAAGGAACGCAAGAAAGCGGAGAAAGAAGGAAGGCAAGGGGCTCTTGACATTCCACCACTGCATTATACTTTCCCACGACCAGCCGAGGTGATCATGTCGGAAATTAACCCAGTTGATGAAATTGAAGCTAGTTTGGCCCAATTGTTCGTTGGGGCAACATTTGAAGATAGTTTTCCAGACAAAGCTGAATTGCCTGACATCCCCGAATGATCAATTCCCAATTGGACAGCCGAGTTTCTGCCCGTTCGGAAGGAGTTTCGGTAAACTGAAAGGGGTTTATCATTCATACGAATTCATGAAAATACCTTTGCATCTGTAAATAGCCAATGAAAACAATTTTCCTTTTTGACTAATGTTTGCGCATGTAAATATTGTTAAGTTTTCATTTCCATTTGCTTTCAATCAAAGGTTTTATGAAAATGCACAAGTTGTTCTTGTCATTGTTGTGTTGTTTATTCGCTTGTTTATATTCATATTGCTTGTTCATTTGTTTGTTGTATGATTGTTTGCTTATTATCCCACATTCGTTAATTCTTTCAGATGGCCAAAAATAAAATTATTTGATCCTTTGGATATCACAATTCTGGAATTCGATAATGGCAATCTCTATATCACTCACGATTTGGAGGTCTGTGAATCCGAACTCCAAAGCGAGAGTGATAATGAGGAGGTAGTCGATTCTTTTGCAAAGGACCTTGAACAATATGAAGAAAAACCAAAACCGAACCTGGAAGAAACAGAAAAGGTTAACATTGGCACTGAGGATGATGTTAAGGAGGTGCAAATTAGTATTCATTTGAATGAGAGGCAGAAAAAGGAGATGCTTGAATTTTTGACTATGTTCCAAGATGTCTTTGCATGGTCCTATGACGATATGACTGGCATCTCAACTGATGTTGTAGTGCACAAATTGCCCACAGACCCTACTTTTCCACCCGTGAAACAAAAACTCCGAAAATTCAAACCAGATATGAGCCTCAAAATAAAAGAACAAATTGAAAAACAACTCAAAACCAACATTATCATTGTTTCCCATTACCCAATTTGGCTTTCGAATCCAGTCCCTGTTCCAAAAAAGAATGGAGAGGTGCGAGTTTGTGTAGATTATAGAGACCTCAATAAAGCCAGTCCTAAAGATGATTTTCCACTGCCAAATATTCACATTCTCCTGGACAATACCGCTGGGCATGAGATTGAATCCTTCTGTGATTGTTTTGCTGGATATCACCAGATTTTGATGGCGGAAGAGGATAGGGAGAAGACTGCCTTTATCACCCCTTGGGGCACGTTTTGCTACCGAGTGATGCCGTTTGGTCTAAAGAATGCTGGAGCTACCTATCAAAGAACCATGACTACCCTATTTCACGATATGATCCACCAAGAGATGGAGGTCTACGTGGATGACATCATAATCAAGTCTAAAAGAGCGGAAGACCATTTGTTTGATTTAAGGAAGCTGTTCGAAAGGCTGCGAAAGTACAATTTGAAGCTAAATCCTGCGAAATGCGCCTTTGGGGCACCAGCGGGCAAATTGTTGGGCTTCATTGTGAGCAAAAGGGGCATAGAGATAGATCCGGCAAAAATCAAAGCAATTCGAGAGATGCCAGTGCCGAAAACTCAGAAGGACGTGAAAAGCTTCTTGGGAAAGATCAATTTTATTGGGAGATTCATTGCCCAGTTAACGGCCACATGCGAGCCGTTGTTCAAATTATTGAGAAAGAATGTGCCGTTGTACTGGAATGAGGAGTGCCAACAAGCTTTTGACAAGATTAAAGATTATTTGCTGCACCCTCCGGTCCTAGTGCCACCTAAACCGAGCCGACCGCTGATCATGTACCTATCTGTGCTCGACGGAGCAGTTGGTTGCGTTCTCGGGCAACACGATGACTCTGGAAGGAAGGAGCAAGCCATTTACTATCTAAGCAAGAAGTTCACGCAATACGAGGCTAATTATTCGTTCATTGAGAAAAGCTGATGTGCATTGGCCTGGGCAGCTCAAAAGCTGAGACACTACCTGTTGAGCCATACCACTTATCTTATTTCCCGATCTGATCCCTTGAAGTATCTCCTGGAGAAGCCGATGATAACTGGACGTCTAGCTAAATGGCAGATAATTCTCTCAGAGTTCGATATTGTTTTCACTTCACAAAAGGCCGTCAAGGGGCAAGCTATAGCTGATCATCTGGCGGAAAATCCAAGGGACAATGATTATCAGCCACTTCACACCTATTTCCCTGATGAAAATATCTTATTTGTAGGCGCCACGGACGATATAAGTGAGCAGAGCCCTGAATGGAGGCTTTTCTTCGACGGAGCTTCAAATTCTTTAGGAACTGGAATTGGAGCTGTTCTGGTTTCGCCCGAAGGAAAGCACTACCCTGCCGCTGCCAAATTGCAATTTGCTTGTACCAACAACATGGCTGAATATGAAGCCTGCATTTTTGGTCTCAAAATGGCTTTAGAAATGGAAATCAACGAGTTGATAGCCTTCAGTGATTCAGATTTGCTCGTGCACCAAACCTTGAAGCAGTGGATAACCAAAGATTCGAAGATTTTGCCCTACCATTGTAGTCTGCTCACTCTGGCCAAGCAATTTCGAAATTTGGAGTTCAGACATCTCCCACGAGCCCGAAACGCATTTGCCGATGCTTTGGCCACCTTAGCCTCTATGATTCAGTATCCAGATGAGTTGAAGATCGAACCGATCCAGATTCAGTTTCAAGACAAGCCTGCCCACTGTTGGGCAGTAGACAAGTCTTCTGACAGTGTTCCTTGGTTCAATGATATTAAGGAGTTTCTTAAAACTGGGTTTTACCCTCTGCATGCTAGTACCAAGGACAAGAGCTTTCTGCGTAGAATGGTTTCAAAATTCTTCTTGAGTGGAGAAGTTTTGTATAAAAGAATCTCAGATTTGAACCTTTTAAGGTGCATCGATGAAGATGAAGCTCAGTATATGATGAAAGAAGTGCATAGTGGCGTCTGTGGACCTCACATGAATGGCCATTGGCTAGCGAAGAAAATCATGAGAACCGGATATTTCTGGCTTACTATGGAGCATGATTGTATAGACTTTGTCCGGAGATGTATAAAATGTCAAATGCACGGTGATGTAATACACACTCCACCCACTGAGTTGCATAGTATGATCGCCCCGTGGCCCTGTTCAATGTGGGGTATGGACGTGATTGGTACAATCGATCCACCCGCTTCAAATGGACATCGATTTATATTGGTGGCAATTGAGTACTTTACCAAATGGGTTGAAGCGGAGTCGTTTAAACATGTCACGAAGAAGGTAGTGGCCAATTTCCTGAGAGATCACATCATCTGTCGCTTTGGAGTACCCGAAACGCTTATCACGGACAATGCCAAGAATCTGAACAATGACATGGTGGATGGATTATGCGAGCAGTTCAAGATCAGACACCGCAATTCTGCCATTTATAGGCCTCAGATGAATGGAGCTGTAGAAGCCGCAAATAAGAATCTGAAGAAAATTATCCGCAAAATGACAGAAAAGCATCGCGATTGGCATGAAAAGTTGCCTTATGCATTGATGGCGTACCGGACTTCTATTCGGACATCGACTGGGGCAATGCCATATTCACTTATGTATGGGATGGAAGCTGTATTACCAGCTGAGGTTGAAATTCCGTCGCTACGAATCCTTATGGAAGCTAAATTGGAGGAGGCCGATTGGATCAAGCAGCGCCATGAGCAATTGACTTTGATAGATGAGAAGCGATTCAATGCTATCTATCATGGGCAATGCTATCAAAAACGTGTGGCCCGAGCTTACAACAAAAAAGTCCATCGGCGGGCATTTGAAGAAGGTGATAAGGTACTGAAGCGAATTTTGTCAATGCAAGATGAAGCTAAAGGCAAGTTCGCTCCAAATTGGCAAGGGCCGTTCATTATCCAAAAGGTATTACCTGGCGGAGCTCTTATTTTGGCGGAAATGGATGGACGGGTTTTCCCTCAACCCATCAACTCAGATATGTGCAAAAAGTTTTTCATTTGATCATGCAAATTTTCTTTAGAAATTCATGCAAATGGCGAAATGCAAGTCAGGCCATCTTCTTTTACACTAAAAAACATTTTATCTCTACTTGTCCCCTTTGAGCCATCAGAATTGACAAATCTCGTTTGATAACCCTTGAGAATTGCAAACCCCACACTGGGGCAAATTTGTTTCGAAAAAAAAAAAACCTACACTGGGGCAAATTTAGTTTTCAAAGAAAAATGCAAAAAGTGAGGAAAATACAATGAAAAATGCAAAGAGAGAAAATCTGATCAAACTGGGGCAAATTTTCCTCAGTTTCGGAGTTGTTCTCAAAAGGGTGCAATCTCAAGTTATTTCACCCCTCGTATCAAATCTGCTTTCAAGCCTCAATCTTTCTTGAAAAACACCCCACCTGACCTCATTACAAAAGCCCAAAGTCCTGGTTTTCGTCACTTGCTGCATTTCTATAAGAAAATTTGTTAATCAACTGGCAGGTGATGTCCGTAATGTCTTCGCCTAATTTTACAAGGGAAGTACATTTTACTGATGCCAGAAATCTTTAATTCATGTTTCTGAGTCGATCATGGTCGAGATATTTCATTCTTCTTTAGGTGAAAACCCGAAGGGGCACCTCGAAAGAAAAAGAAAAAGAAAAAGAAAAGAAAAAAAAGGAAAAAGGAAAAGAAAAAAGAAAGAAAAGAAAAAGGAAAAGAGAAAAGAAAAACAACAAAAGGGGTGGGGGCAACCTTGGTGAAAACCCGAAAGGGCGCCAAGGTAGGTTTTCTCAACAGACAAGCTCAAGAAGGAACAGCCGGTGACCTGGTTCATTTGGGGTTTTCCTCATATTTGTGATACTTCTGCCAATATCGGATTCCGAAAAGAAAATATCCAAAGTTTTGAATATGATATTCGTTGGTTAAATTTGTATTTGTTCTTTACAAATATTCTTTTGCAAAATGTATCTTTATAAACCTTTTGGTTATTCTCAAATTATTTGTGTATGAATGCTTATGATTGTCTACATTCTTTTGCATGCTCATCTTTGCCTAACATAGGAAATCATCTTGCATATACATTGATTTTTATATGACTAATTTTCATGCATCATTTTTTCACCATTAAATTCAAATGAATGATAAACCCTGAGGTTTGTGCAAAGATAAGGGATTCAATCATCAGTTATAGTGAGTGACATGCAACAAAGCTGCCACCTAGATTGGGTGAAGTGTTAAATCCGTATTTTATCAGTCTCAGAATTTGAAAGGTTTCAAGTTCGACTAAGGCAGATGCCGCCGAGCCGAAGTAAAAGCATCACAAGACTCATGTTTACACGACTCTCAAGGCAAACTGGATCAAATAATGGTGGCAAGCCCATTATTTCTTTTTTTCTTGCAGGAATCTTGCATTTACAAACAAAAGCAGCCACTCTCTTTTTGGCACATAAACCGATGTCAGACAAAGCTTCCCAGTAAACAAGGATCGATGTTATTTGCAAGACTCGATCATAAGAAACAGCATCAGCTATCGTTTCAGTCATAGAAATCCAAATTTCCCTCTTGGTACAAAAGTTGAACTATTCTCAGGTAAAAAAAAAAAAAAAAAAAAAAAAACTTAATTCATTGTTTAAACTTCCCCAGTGAAGTTCCGTTTTAAATTCCTGTTCGGGCCAGTCCCGTTTTAAATTCCTGTTCGGGTCAGTCCCGTTTTAAATTCCTTATTCGGGTCAATCCCGTTTTAAATTCCTGTTCGGGCCAGTCCCGTTTTAAATTCCTGTTCGGGCCAGTCCCGTTTTAAATCCTTATTCGGGTCAGTCCCGTTTTAAATTCCTGTTCGGGTCAGTCCCGTTTTAAATCCTGTTCGGGTCAGTCCCGTTTTAAATTCCTGTTCGGGCCAGTCCCGTTTTAAATTCCTGTTCGGGCCAGTCCCGTTTTAAATTCCTGTTCGGGTCAGTCCCGTTTTAAATTCCTGTTCGGGTCAGTCCCGTTTTAAATTCCTTGTTCGGGTCAGTCCCGTTTTAAATTCCTTGTTCGGGTCAGTCCCGTTTTTAAAATTCCTGTCCGTTCAAATCATTTTGCAGCCGAATAACACAGGTAAGTATTTGGTGTCTACTTCTTTGTCTCAAGTTTTTTCAAAACTCAAACAAAGAGGGGCAAACTGTAGACACCAAATTTTTAAATAATTTGTATGTTGCATCTAATTCATGATTTTTGTTTTAGATTGTCTGCATTTTAGTTGTTACCTTTTTTATTTGTCTTTTATTTGCTAATTATTTGTCATATTAATTTTGTTCACGTTTTAGTTTTAGTTTTAGTTTTAAGTTTTAACGTAAAATTTGTGAAAAAAAAAAGAAAAAAGAGGAAATTGATGAAAAATGGAAAATTGTGCTTTGTTGATTTTAGTTTATTTAGTTTCTATCCAATGTTAATTAAATTATTTTTTTTTGTTGTTTTTGTTGTTATTATCAGTTTTATTTAATTAATTTAAAAAAAAAAATCAAAAAATCAAAAAATCAAAAAATCACAATTCCATTTCTGCCGGATCACATTTCCTTTCCCCTAAAAAACACTCAACCTCCTCCATCCGCGATTCATCTTCATATCAACCACTAAGCACCCAAACTCCACTACACATTTTTTGAGTTTCTGCTTTGGACCGAGAGCAGGAGGGAGTGAGAGCTGTAGCCTCGGTTCCATCGACAAGAGTGAGCAAGAGGGAGCCGAGCTTCTTGTTTCTTTTCTTCCTATCCGTAACTTAGAGAGGGAAGAGAGTGACTTGTGACCCATTCTGCCTTCCATCCGTGAGCTGGTGAAGAGCTTGAGACCAAATTTCTTTCATCCAGCCGCAAGCCAGAGCAAGGGAAAGAGAGAGAGATAGCGGTCTGTAATTTCTGGGCTGTTGAAGGGAGGAAAACCATTTCTGCTGCCAGCCGTGTGTGTAAACTCCAGGTTGAGGTAATATATAGACTTGAACTAGTTGATTTTGGGTAGTTGAGGCTGTTGGAGGCATGCATGTGAGGGTTGTATGTTTGGATAAAGGATTAAGTTACCAGAAATTTGATTGAAAAAAAATTGGTACTGTCCGAGAGCTTGAGATGGTAATCTCAGTTTTAATTTGCTAAGTTGTGATGATCTGAGCTTAGTTGTATGATTAGCTAATTAGTAGATGGATGATTAAACTTGTATGGGATTTATTAGCTGTGTTTAAGCCAGAATTTGAAGGGAAAACAAAATCTGCTGCATGCAAGTTGTCCGAAAATTAGCTGAACAGGTTCTGGATTTTTTTTTATGAACGTTGCTGGTGTTTGACTCTGTTTTGGACTAGAATGGATAACAATTCCATTTATTAGGTATGCATGTTGGTTTTGAGTGCATAATCTAGTGATTTAGCCGAGTGAAAACTTGATGATTTGAAGAAAAAGAAATCTGTTATGCATAAGAATTTGGGACTGCCGAGAGCTTAACTTGAATAATGCAGCTTTAATTTTGTTTCCCTGAGGCAATCTGAGCTTATAAATGTGATTAACTAACTTAAGACAAGATGATTAAGCTTTGCATGCAGCTCATTAGCTCGGTTAAGCAAGAAATAAAAATGAACAAAAAAAAAATCTGCTGCATGCAAGATCATCCGAGAATAGCCGAATGAATTTCCGGATTTGTGGATGTTTATAGTTGCTGTCCGAACTTGATCTGAACTAGAAATGATAGTAATTTCATTAAGTAGCCTTGCATGTTAGTTTTGGGTACTTAACACAATGATTTAACCGAGGTAAATTCGGATTTAAGACCAACCAAGTACCTGCTGGAAAATGCATATTCATTTTGCTGCACCAGAAATTTACGGTTGTGTCTTGCTATTTTCTTCCATTGCGGTTCCAAACTTTGCTGTTTTTGTTAGATAGTAATTCCAGCCTTGACCGAAAGTTGTAGTTTGTATGCATGAGAAGATTAACAGGATTTTGAGCATGGGTTTGTGATTCGAAATGCTTGAGTGCAGCTTCCATGCGAACTGCCTAAGCTCAAAAGATTTGTTCGCTGAAGTTTCAAACCTTTGATGTTTTGCTAATTTTTCTGTTTGAATGAAGTTGCTATTTTTTTCTGTTTGTCTGAATAAAGTTGCTAAGTTTTCTGTTTGTTGGGTCTGAATGAAATTGGTTGGTTTGGAAAATTTGATCACGGTTGTGATTAAGAAGCTTGAGCTTGAGAAGAAAGTGCAGCAGTCTTCGGTTGCTAGAGTATGTGAAGTAATTGCAGAAACTTGTTTCATGGCTATTGCATAGAACTTGCATGTTTTTTCCTTCTAAGTTTTCTGCCTGCTTGGATGATGGTAATGATGTGGTTTGTTGCTCAGTTCATACACCATATGCATGCCCAAGCCAAAATTCTGGTATTCAGCCTATGTTGATGAGATGATAAGAGAGTTTTTGTTTCTCTTTTTCTGCATGCATTTTCCAGAATCTTGTATGATGTCTTCCCAAGTTTCTCTGGTCATTTGAATGGTGGTCACTAGATAGTTTGTTGCTGGGTTTAGAGTCGTGGTGCTGGGCTAAAAAGTATTTGATCAAGGTTGTGCATTTGAATCAAAAATCTGGTTCGCATGAATAGAAAGCTGCGGCTGGAAATTGCAGCAAACTTGGAAAGCTTAGGAAGCAAATTGAAAAAAAAGCTTGGTGCACTCTTTCTTCTTTTGCTGTTTTGGTCTTCATTCTATCCTTGATCAGCTCCATCTTTTTGATCCAATCATGCAATGAAGTTGTATGTTTAGTTGATGACGGATAGGTTGAATTTTGGTATGAATAAACCTGTTTGACATGCTGAAATGAATAGAGGGCTGCGGCTGGAGGGTTGCAGCAGTTTTCTTGTCATCAAAAGCTTTTCCAGACTTTTTGCATGAGATTTTTCTAAATGCTCCTCCTGTTTAGATGATGGTGATTGTGTAGTTAGACGCTTAGTTCAAAGCCTTCACATTTGGGTTTGAGACCTTAACTTAAAAGCAAGTTGTGTGTGCTGTTTCTCTTGTTGAAGTTTCGAGTTGCTAATGGTTTGACAAGAGATGTTGCAGAAAAATTTGTAAAACTTTGCATGAGGCTGCTTGAGCTGTTCAAATTTTTGCATGCTTGTTGTCCGATTTTGGGTGTTTAAGCCTACAAGCTTCATGATGCAAAGTGAGAGAATTGTGTGATAGTTGTGTTTGGATTTGGCTATGTTCGAAGGCTGTCTTTGTAAAATGCTGGGTTGCCGAAAGCTTTCAGCAGAAATTTCTGCTGCAGAATGTTGTTTCTCATGTTGTTCTTCACGTAGATTGCATGAACTTGCATGGAAATTTTCTAAAATTGCACTCCCACCCCTTGACTTCTATCTAATGCATCCAGGGCCCAATTAATTGGAAAACTTAATTAATTTTGTCCTCCTAACATGCCATTCCCTCTTTAATTCATCTTGATTTATTTTGGGTAGATACTTAAAGAGTTGTAGAATGAATTTGAAGGGTCTAATAATTTCTTCTTCCTAGACTTGTAGTTAATTTGATTTTTTTTGATTCTTTGGCATTTGGTTGTTTAGCTACTAGTAAATTGCTCCTCGTTTACCTTTTGTGAATTTTCTAGTTTGATTTGGTAAGTTTCACCTTAGATTCTTAATTTTATTTTATGTTTTTAGTCCCTTAGTGTTTATAATAATAATAAATTGGCCCTTTAGACCTCTTTAATTCTTTCAATGGGGTCTTTGTTTGTCTTAATTGGTTAAGTACGAGTAGTTTACTTTCCTTGGAATGCTTCGAGTAATTCAATTTGACGTCGGTTTCCATTTTCTTTGATTTATTTGATAATTTAAGTGGTACCTTGACCTTTTTATTATTTTGGAGGGTAAATTAGTAACTTCACCTCATTAGGGCGTCAATTCAAGGGAGGTACACTCTATCCCTCATTTGCACTTCATTTGACCCTGCGTGCTCCTATGTGTTATGTGAATATGCATGTCTACTTTGCTTTCTTAGCCTTTCCTTGATTCCTTTTATTTATGTCATTTACTTTCGCTTTTTACTTAAGTTATTCTTTATGGGGTATGTGTACACCTCTTGGCTTGTAATAGATAGGGCTTGGAGGAGCATTCAATGAAGACCTATCGAAGACGTATGCCTAGCTAGCAAATGTAATAGTTAGGGCTTTAATTGTCTTATGTGCCTTGCATGCTTAGTTGTTACGTGTTAATTTGCTTTATTAGGGCCTTGCATCTAGTCGAGCATGCTAAGTGTTATGTGCTATGTGCTTACGAGTGTTTGGCATGTCTACTCGCTTTCCATGGCCATGAAAGAATGTGATGAATGAATGAACGTTTCCACTAGTCCAACGCTAGTCGGAATTCATAGAATGGGCTAGTCCAATGCTAGACTCTTAGGAATTTCCCCTCGTTAGTACATGTTTGCATGTTCATTACATGTCATGCATTTTTCTTAGTTTTATCATTTCGCATGCCCCTCTAATCCATTCCCTCTCAATTTAGGTTTTGCATTTCATGCTAGTTTATAAGGGTTCATTTGCTTGAGAATCCCCTTAAATATGGGATATAGACGAGTGTGGCTTTTTATAAGCCTTAGCACGCTTGTATTCCCTCTATAAAAGGGCAAATTGAGTCACGATTTAGGTCTCCCCGTACCCAATATGCACGAATTCCCTAGGCTCATGCATTTTTAAATCCACTCTACCATTTTATACCCTCATCACACTTTCATTTTTCCTCCCATTTTGCACACGAGCACCTTTGTGTTTCTTCACTTGCACACGAACACTCTTATCATCACTTGCACACATGCACTTCATATTATCATTTCACATACCGTACCTTGCCCACTCACGTGCACATTTTCCTTTACATTTTTATTGTTTATTATTACTTTTTCAAACTCATGTCCTCACATTGCATACATGCATTCCATTCATTTGCATCCCACTCGCATTATTCGTGACTTCTTCAAAGGATCGTTATTGGGCTTCACAATTAATGTGATTGGTACCACTCAACCTTTGAAGAGAAATTTCCCCAATACCCCTAGGTCTAGGGTTTGCATTCATGTAGTGCATCCAAATGTAATAAATTCTTTGGTTAAAACAAGAAAATCTTTGATTAAATCATGCAACTAGCCTTGGCTAGGTCAAAGGGGTGCCTTGGATTTTATCCTTGCCTTCCCCTTTGTCAAATGTGACTCCCGAACCTTTTTCTTTGGTTTACGTAGACTAGGAGTCGTTTAAAAAGGGTTTCTCACTACTTTTTCCTATTTTTTTAAAAAAAAAATACATTTTTTAGGTGACTTGGTACACCTTAACTCATTACCAAGTGGCGACTCCGTATTTAGTTTTAAAAACCCTTTTTAAACTATAATTTTGGGTCAAATCGTCGCATTCTCAAACCCCCATTTAGACCCATTTTTCTTTTAAATCACAATTCATTTTCCAATCACAAATTGAATCAAAAAATACATTTTTAAACCATTTATTCATTTTATCAAAAAATGGGGCGCGACACAACATATATTGCAACATACTTCTCTGTCACAGTTTTACTTTATATACATCAAAATATTAAAATATATTTTTTTATAAAAATTTTAGAAAATAGCAATTCAAATGAGCTCATCCCAGAAGGGCTAAAGGGGTCCATTGTGGACAGCTGAATCATGCAAACCTTCTCTATAATCCCGCAACAAATTAGTAGAAAAAGATATCAAACATGGCTGCTCTCTAACGGTCACCTGAAGTATTCTTCCCTATGTAATATTCCATAATGCCGTCAAAAGAACAGCAACAGACCCCGTGTCAGACTTGGATAATGTTATCTAAAGTGATGATGAAAAGTGAATGCAACCAATTGGGCACAACTTACTGCTTGTCCAGTTGCGATTGGCCCTGATAAAAGTCAAGGTCCAACACTTGTATCATCATGCTACAAGACAATACAAGAAAGTCCGATCCATTGTCCTCGTGTACTTTCTTGCTGGCGGAGGTTGAGAAAATGTTTCTACAGGTTTCAACTTCATGCATTAATTTAAAATTGGTAAGTTCTACCTCTCTTTTTGCAGTCATCTGATTACCACAAAACTTAGCTGAATTTTCTTCATCTTGTTAACCGTGAAGACTTAACTCAAACAGCTCCCAAACTAATTAGGTGAATGAGTCCTATAGTTTATGACTTTTACTTACTTGGTCCCTCAACTTTGAAAAGTTGTCCATTACATTATTCATCTTATAAATTTGATTCTAAGTGGTCCCTTCAAGAAAAGTCTAAGTAGGCAATTTTCACTTTACTTCCCCACTGAGGTTTGATTTAGTGTTTAACATTAAAATTAGGGAAGACTATACCTATTTAGCAGTTTTGGATAATTATTTAATAGTTGACTAATTTAAAAGTGTCCATTAGGTATTCAAACTTTTGGATTGGGTTTTAATTGGTCACTAAGTGCAATACCAATTAAGACAATTTTCATGTTTTTCACTAAGATCTAGTTTAATTTTTAGTTTGGCCATTCCCAAGTTTATAAATTAGTCAATTTCTCCACTCTACTAGTATGGATAAATAGGAAAATTGGTAAAAGTTAAAGGAGAATAAGATCATTCGTCCAAACTAACTACAATTTTGTTGAAAAAAACTTGATATCAAATAAGTTGATTATAACTTCTCTAAAAGCAAGTCACTTCATTTCGAACTTTCTTGTGTTTTCCTAATCGATATTTTCCTAATTTGGATCTCATATTTTGCTAATATCTAGTTGTAAATCAATTTCAGTCCACTGAAGTTTCAAACATGATGCTGACGAAACTTAGAGCTATATTTGACAATTTGCCTTATTTTGGTCAATTTTGAGGACTTATAGCGTTCATTAGTTAAAATTTTAGGTGGGCAGAAAATCCTTCCACGCAATTTTTATGCAAATATCTAGTATCAGATCACTAAGTTCAAAAAATTGATCTTGGGGTGCCTTTGAACACTAAAGAATTATCTCCAATACGAGATTAGTCTAAAATAATTTCTGCTATTAGAAATAGAGCCTAAAAGTTGCTACAAAGAAGTTAGTTGATCGAGTAAGGCCACTAGGTTGGTTCTAGATAATTCAATCAGTGAAGATTGGATCATAAGATTGGTTCGGGGAATTGTTAGATTGATTGTTAGTGTGACAATAGAAGAAAAATCCTATCTATTAAATTGTGATTATTAAAATTATGAACTGAATTGTCAATGAATTGACATCAAATTATGCAACGAAAAGTCTATCCAAGTGCCTAGATTGTTACAATGAGGAAAGTGTTTGAAGATGAAGAACCAGTACAAACGGTTATTGCCCAATTTTACAAAGTATATTATTATCTGTGATTGCAATGAACCTAATTCATAGGAAAGTTTGATTTAAAAGAGGCAATATTGGCATATTAAGCCAAAAAACTTCTATGTTATTGTTTAGTAGAATATTATAGTCAAGTCAAGTTTTTAATAGTTTATTAGAGTCAAATTATTATAGTTTTATTATTTAGAAATTGGTATTTCATAAGGCAATTTTTTATGGTTATCAAGACTTGTTTATCAAGTGATCTAGTCTATAAGTAGGAAGTCTTATTACTCTTATTATTGTCGTCAGGTGAGAAGAATAAAGAGTGAAATTCGATAGCTTTGTTATTATGGTGCTTGATTGATATATTATTGTTAATATTATTCCCTTTCCCCCCATATATATTCTTATGTGTGTAAATTGTCTTCCCTAATACATTGATTTCATGAAATTTAATTCCTAGAGTTTTATGGTGGAAATTTTTGGGCTTTACCAAGAGCCTGTAAGGAATACAGTACCAAACTTCTCAAGCTTGGCAGGCATCTTGATTGGCTTCATCTAAGAGTAAACTTTGCTTTGATTGCTAATCAGAAAATAAAGAGGCTTTTCGACAAGCCCCTAAACTATTCACTTTGCACAGTTTTGACATCTCAATTATAAATTGTCACAAAATACAAAAAAAAAGAGCTTAGTTTGGGGATTTTGTCAATTTTGGGCATTATATATAACGGAATTAGGGACAAAACCAATCAAATTGAAAAACCAACCCACAATTTGATTAAAAACCAACTATATTAAGTCAACTAATAACATGGAATTTAATGTTTTTTACTCGTCTTTCATCTTCCATCTTCGCTAGCTCTAATTTGATAAAATAATTAGTCAACAAGGCCTTTTAGGCTGTTTTCGTGGGTTGATTTTTTGTTTGCCAGTTTTGCCCCTAATTTTGTCACCTCTAATGACCAAAATTATTGGAAGTCCTTAAACTAAGCATTTTTTTTTTGTTCAAGGGCTTATTTGTGACAATTTATAATTGAGGGGACAAAACCGTACAAAGGCAATAATTTAGGGGCTATTTGAAACTAGAAATAATCCTTAGGATAGGCACTTAGGGTCACTCTCTTCTAAATCAACTGGAAATAACCTGAATTCAAAGCCTCTTTTTTTTTTTTTCTTGAAAACCTTTGAAAACCTATAATAGCAGGTCAAATATGCTTTTTTTCGACTTATTTATTGGCTAAATTGGACGATATGATTCAAAAGGTTCATTTTAAGGAATTGAGTGACCTATTTAACCAAAAAAAAAAAGTTGATGACAAGCCTGTACCATTTAGATCGTTTAGTGACGATTTTTACCATTTACTCTAATAGAAATTCCAATCACTATGTAGACACTAAACCAAAAAATATTACTACTAACAATTGTTAATAGAAATTTCACTAACTATGTAGACACTAAAACAAGAAATATAACTATTAAAATTATAGATGTAGACAACATTTGCTGATGTAGACAACCAATATTGCTGTAAAGTGAATTGTTTACCTCCTGGCCCCTCCATAATTTCAAAATTTTCGTTTACTTTCAATTTCCGACCATTATTTTTAAGGTATTTTCTACAGTAATTTTTAAAATATCGTACCATATGCCGGATTACCATTGAATAGTGAAATAATTGTTTTTTTATAAGATAATAATTTCAATCATTTAAAATATAAATCGCTTTTTTCATCAAGGATACAAATCTAAGAAATAGTTTCTAGAAGAGACCATAGAATTTTCCTACTTTTAAAATGATAGAATCACATCTACCAATTGCTATAAACCTTTTGTGATCCATTGCATCAGTAATTGTTAATATCGATTATAGGTGTGATTATATAAAAACCAACTATAAATATAACATGAAAACAATTTTCAGCTATAATATGTATTGTCCACCTAAATGTCCATTTAAATATATCAAGTATTGGCAAATTTTAATCCTGATTATTGAATTGTTTCAAGCCATTGCAATTGTCTACAATTTGTGGAAAATGCCAATTCTGCATCATACCCAAAGAAAACCCACTCCCCATAGAAATGCGAGATTTCCCAGATTTTTGTTTCATTGGGCACTATAATAAAAATGTATCAAGTACTAGTAATCATAAAATAAAAGGCTTTGGTGTGTGCAGATATCTAAACGATGGACTCTCTTTTTTCAAATTCTTTCACCCAAAAGCTGAATCAATATTCAGTAATTAATAATTATAATGGATGAAGATCATGAGGCAGAGGCTGAACGTGATGCTTCGTGGTTTGCTCCTTCGAGTTTTGCATTTTTTAATATCTGGTGTTTGTTGTAGTGATAATTCTTGATTTGTTCTGCTTAAATATATCTTTGTCCGCAACATATTGCTAAAATTTGGACTGTTACAAAGATAAACAAGTTCCAGCGTCTATTTTTTGCTCTAACTAGTCTCCTAAATCTGCCTTTCGAGTGGATGATTTAATATCCTTGCTAACGTATGTTATTCATTCTCTTAGGGTGCGTTTGATAAAATTGAAATTTGAATCCATTATTGTTAAGTGTTAAATCTACTACATTTGAGTGTATATTGCATTCAGTGATAAGTGAATAGTTTATCGCTTAATTTTGGGAGCAAGTTTCGTTTAGGTTAATTTCGCTTAATTATCGATTTTGAATTGGAATTCGAAATAGGAAATCAAAATCGGAAATATAATTTTGATTTCATTTTATAATATTTATATTATATATGTAATATATAATTTATATTATATAACATAATAAGTTAATAACAACAATACTGATACATCTAACAATTAGCAAAAATTACAAAACAACCTCCAAAAAGACAAAAAAGCAAAAGTGCAAAGTGCAAAACCTAATCTGTTAAGCTCTTCCACCTCTTCCTCAATTCATCTCTCCAAGTCTCACCTTCCTTCCTCCATGGCTCTGCCTCCACTGCCAGTTTGCCAGTCTTGAGTCTTCAGTCGAGACTCGAGACTTGAGAAGGAGCTCAACTATTTTGCCTTCAGCTTTCCTACTTCCTCAACTTTCATCTTCACTCTCTCTTACTCTCGATTTCACCTTCATCTTCAAGCCATCTTCAAGCCCGACAGTCTTCATCTTCAAGCCATCATCAGCTAGCCATCAAGATCCTTCATCTTCAAGGACAAATTGAGGTACGTGGGTGATTTTACTCAGCCTTCATCTATGTTCCTACTTTATTTTTCTTAGGCATTTCATCAAACAGCTTCTGAGCAGGAGAGTTGGGGGAGTCTGCTGCTGTTGCATTGTTTTATTGGCCATGGCTGCAACTGCTATTGCTTCATTTTGTTCTTCTTTGGAAATAGTAGAAAATGAAAGCCCCAGTTAAGTTCAAAAGGGTGTTGACTGTTGATAAGAAGCATAAGATCACTCCAATTAATGGAATTCATGATGTGACGGCTTTGCTTTGCCAAAAGCAAATTTTAATAGTAAGAAAGAGATTTTGCAATTCTGCATATGGTAAAAAGAGACGACGTGACTATTGCTTGTGAAGGGAGAATAATGGCTGGTCGGTTTGTGGAGGGACCTATCATGCAAGTTCATTCACTTCACCAAAATAGATGATAGAACTACTACTCCCTCGGCAAGCTCATTCACTTAGCCTTGCTGTCTTATTTGTGTAAAATTTGGACTGGAATTGTTTCTTACATTTGTATTATTTGATATTTGTTGTTTTGTATTATTTACTGGAATTGTTTTGTATTTGAAATTTGGATTGGAATGGTAATATAAGTATTGTGATGTTTTGTATTCTCGTATGAAGTTTTCCATGGCAGACTTGTGAGAAGTCATTAAATTCGAACAGATTTTCCAACAGGTTTTTGAACAAGAAAAAAAAAGGGAATAGGTTTTTGAATTCGGTGAATTTGGAATTGATTTCGAAATCGGAATTGGCCATTTCGAATTCGAAATCGGTCGGGAAAATCTATGTCAAAATTTCAAAAAATTCCAATTTTAAACTTCCGATTTACCGATTTCGAATTCGTTGCACACCCCTAGATTTATGACTAATAATGGAAATAGAATAATGGCTAAGGGCCAACATCAAATTGTTGTCAGTCAATAACTTTAACTTTGCACTTTTGGCCTCCATCGTTTTGAGTTTGAATCATTACATTTTTTATTTTTAAATAGTGATATTAAGAGTTTTAACATGAATTGGGATCCAAATTAGAATGAAATGGTATTATTAGTCTTATATGATAGTCTCTAATGACTGACATATTAGTCTTGTACCATTACACAAGCCTTCTGCTAGATCTATGTTATTGAGTAATATACTTCGTGAGTTAGGCTTGAGTGCTATTCTATGGGGAGGGAAGCCATTTGGAGTCAAGCTATTTACAAAATCCTCGAAGGGAGCTTGTTGATAGGTATGACTTTATCTCTGCTGACATATTCAAAGCTTTTTCTAGGAAAGTTTCTATCAATGTACTGTTTATGTGGTCGACAAAGTCATTCTTTGTTATGAATATAATTCTATTGATATATGAATAGTCGTTGTCTACAAATCTCTGTAGATTAGGATACACTTGGTCGATGAGTTGTTTGAGTGATTCTTCTTTATTTGTAAATGGTATCAATAGCTTCTGAGAAATGTGAACACTGTCATTGTGGATCAATGGTTCTAATCCATTTGCTCTCATGTTTTGCTTTAACTCAAGTTTTTGTAATTGTGGCCAGATGTAAGAATTTATGATGCTTGTCTACAGTCATTGTTTGAGCCTTAGGTGACAACTAGAAGTACCTACCAAAAATCACCTCTAAAAACTAATATTTATCCTCCAAATAATGTATCTAATTGATTAAATCTTTTAGCAACTTATTGACTCCTTCGACTCCAACTTGGTGCGTCACTAGAGCTTCATCCCGTATTATAAGCTATGCTTGTTGCAGCAATTTTGCTAGTGTGCTTTGTTTGCTGATTTTACACATATTGTTGACGTTCATGTCAATTGGTATTTTGAATCGGGATTGAGCTATTCGTCCTCCAAGGAGTATAGATGCCGCAACACCACTTGATGTTGTAGCGACCGCTATGAAACGTTTAGACCTGATCTCAGCTAATAAGGCTATGTACAAAGAAGTTTTTCCAGTTCTTCCGGGACCATCCAAGGAAGAAGGATTGTTGCTGGTTTGTTTATATAGCTTCAATAATAGTATCAAAGGCTACTCTTTGCTCAGTGTTGAGATGATTGATACAGCTAAGATCTTCATATGATACCTCTATTTGAGTTTTTGTCATAGCATCTCTTGTCTCTACTGTTGCTTCATTGAATTTTAAAATTCTGGAAACTAATTAATAGTTGTTGATAATTTTTCCTATTGACTGCAGAAATTTCCTAATTTCGTATAATACTTTTAGTTGGACTTGCTCAGGAGGTATGTTGGATTGTTGGTGAAAATCATTAGATCGGGAACTTTGGAACTTTAACCACAGATCTTTTGGATTTGCTAGTGGAAAGTAGGCCAAAAGAGTAACGAAAAGCCTCATAAAGCTATGAGGCATGTGGTAGAGAGCAGCTTCTTGAAGGCATTGTTCTTGGGCATTATTAGATTCAAAGTATCCTCTCATTATTGCTGCTTCTTGAAAAGTTGTTGCATATCTGTCATTGAACTTTTTGAGGTCGTCAAAAGATAATGGCCCTCGAACACTTGATAATAGAAGTCACAAGAAGTAGTATTCTCTTTCAGTTGGATTGGTTGTGATGATTCTTCCAATGGAGTATTTTTACTTTCTTGGTGACCAATATCTTTTATTCGAATGCCCAACAAAGTACTCTGGAAATTCTTTATATGTGCATTTCAGATTTTTGGCAAGTGAGTCAACTGCATTCATGTGGAAAAACTATGCTAACATAGTTTTTTTCCACAACATATTTTTGAGAATAGCTCTGATATCATCACTGTCTTTGCAAGTCATAGATTGAAAATTTGGAAGATGCAACTATAAGTTCATAACTGAGGGATGCATCTCATTTAAAGAGAATCTGTATATAAACCACATCGATTCAATTCCAGAAACCCATCTTGCAGATTGGAATTCTGTGATTTCTTCAACATTTTGTTACGAGTTGCTTAATTTTTTATAAGCACACATGCCATGCGGCACTAGCAATTTTTCAAGACTTGAACTATGAACGATTTGCTAGTTTAGCCTAACCTCTAAGTGCGTGAAATTGTGCGGAAGCTAAAAGTAGTGAGTAAAGATGAAAAACGTTGGAGGTTAAGAAAAGCTTGTATTACACTTGAAACAATTCTACAAGATGATTTTCAAATGAGGGGGCTCAGCCTATTTATAGGTGAGCCAAGAAAGCTTTACCAGACTCT
Source organism: Coffea eugenioides (assembly GCF_003713205.1). Classification (NCBI taxonomy): domain Eukaryota; kingdom Viridiplantae; phylum Streptophyta; class Magnoliopsida; order Gentianales; family Rubiaceae; genus Coffea; species Coffea eugenioides. The sequence continues at coordinate 12,637,125 of NC_040039.1, forward strand.
AGAAAGTTCTACACTAAATCTTCTTATGTTTAGTCTCTAGAATCTTCTATACAAAGCAAGACTCTTATGTACAATTTCTAGACTTTTCCTTAAGGCTCTTGAACAACCTGGAGTGGTCTAAAAGCCTTTAAGGCTCTCTACACACTTTTACTAATGTTGGAGATGCCTCCATGTCTAGCAGGCCTGGGACAGACGTGCGCGATTGGTGTGCGATCCATGTCATCATCTCCCACTTCAACAAGGCATCGTTCCTGAATTTACTTGAAAATGCACTTTGTCATGACCTTTAAAAATGTATTTATACATGTACTTAACAACTTTGATAGTTGAGCATACCTCTATGTTGATGTGGCAGTTGAACTTAGCGAGAAGGTGCGATTATATGGAACAACCCATCTGTTGTCGAGTTCTTTGCCTCTAACGATTACAACTTTGCCATCTTTTCTTCGCCTATATGTCGGATATGCGTTTTCCCCATGAGTAGTTTCCTCTACCCATTGTTTTGGATATTTATTCTTGCATAATTTAAGTACTCGTCCTTGCATGCAAACATTATTTGGCTTTAATCTACCACAAGGTCCGTACATCATGTGGTTGTAGACCATATTGAATAAGTGCTTATTTGTTTTTTCATTAGGTAATTTGGCACAAACAATGAGGAAGTCAGCATGCGACAAACCATGTTTTTGGAATTCGATGACAAACATGTATGCTGCTACTTCACCAAAAATCTATTTTGAACAATTCTTCGTTGAGCAATTCAAATTTTGTGTGGAAGACTCGAGCACACAAGTTTATTCGAAGCTCCATTAGTGGGAACCATAATTTATTTTCTAGTCATGAAGGATTGCATGTCATAGATAGAAATAAATCTGGCCTTCCATACCTTTGGAGTAAAGCCATTGCATCAACATATCTTTTCTTCATATCTCGGGGACCTCTTATGAATGATACTGGTAGAGGGATTCATTGTTCTACTTGAGATCCTCGAGTCTACCCTTAAATAACACAGTCCATTAGGCCTTAGAGTTGTTCTCATCTAATCAATAGCTATTTACTCCTATAAAAGTCAAGCCTTTGTGCTTCAAGCTTGAAATACATATCAACTGCCAACTGTTGTAATAAGCAACCATTATTGAGAATATTTGGACTGTATTTCTTCCTCGTTTGAAATTTGTATGTATAGTATTCTCCCATTGAGACAAATTCTTTTGAGTTTTCATGTTATTCAAAAGTTGTAGTAATAAATTGTCATGGTTAGACATATGTAACAAGTTCAGCTGCTAATATAGGTATGACATTGATAGTACACACCTTGTTGTTCAGAGTTGACAAGCTCTTCACCTGATTTGAAGCTACTTATGTAATAGTTGAATGCTTTTGCTTTGCAACTCTTTTATGTGACGCCTCCATTTCTCCCAAGGGCGAACCCAAGGGTATCCGCGGAACGCCTGCCCAACTCTCGCCAGGGCTCACTACAATCCATAATTGAAAAATTAGAAATACTTCAAATATTTTTAATAACATTTAAAGTACTCCAAAACATTTCATACTTATCATTAGTTAACTTTCAAGTTTAAATACAACCCAAAAGAATATGTACAACAGTCATCGCTATAATACAAGTTAATGTTTCCAAAAGAAAACAATTTAGAACTATTCATGAGCACTCTCGGTCCTGAACCCTGTTAAGGAAAACAAAAGCATGGAATGAGCTAAATAGCCCAGTGAGGTTCCAAAACACACTAGCAATTCTAATAAATCAAATAAATTGAGCATAACGCACATACGATTTAAGGTGTCACATTGGCACATTTAAAATGAGACATTTATCATTTTATAGAAATAAACACACATTAAAAGGATACAGTATTCACGTGAAACTGTTTCGGTCAACCGCACCTTATAAATCCAATATTTCCCTCGATTTATCTGGCCATCGCCTTATCCCTCCAATAGTAATACTCGAGTATACCGATACGTAATACTCGAGTATACCGATACGGTGGCCCAGGGTTCCAACCTACCCGACCGAACCCAGTCCTGGCTCGAGCAAGTTAGTAACCAAGGGCAGGGTCCAGTTCAACTAAGAGCTTACAACATGCACAAGTAATCAAATATTCCGGTAAACGGTAGAAATTCACGGTTAAACGGTTGAAATTTGTTATTTTAGTAGGTCAAGTGAGATAAAGTACACACTCGCCTTAAAAGGGTGAAAAATTTCATAAGAGCAATTAAAGGGAACACTTAACACTTAAACACACAAGAAATATGCGGTAAACATGTAACAAAACTATTCAAGTCACAAACACCTATAAGGAACACTCACCAAATCAAAAATGTAAAGCAAGAGCGAGACAAGATCAAACGGGTTCCTCGGAATTCTCTTGATCACCTGAGACATATATAATTACAAATCACCTAGGCAATCAACCAAGGTCTAGTAGTATTCCCGCTACTCTCATTTAAGAGATAACGTGTTCAAATCGAATACAAATATTACTTAATAACTTAATCAATGAGGGTAGCATTTGAAAATATCTAAGAATACATTAATCCGAGTGAAGTCATGTCCAAAATTCTCCAAGTTGAAGATTAAACAGATCTCTAAGTTTTGGCACGAAAATCAAGAAAGATGGAGGATTAGTTTCTTGTCAAAATTCCCTAGTTGAACACCCAAGTTTCAAGTATAAGTGAGCTTTCTCATTTTTCAAACTCATTTAGTTAAAGTCTAGTAAAACTGCCACCAACGACTCACTAACTTCTCTAGCCACCAATTCAAGTTGTACCCGCAAATCGAGTAAAATTCTTAAGTTCTCTTTTAATAAAAGCCTCACTCAACGTCCATTTTCAATGATTAAATCGAGGGCGTACACTCAAGAGACTATGGCGATAGAAGCTTTGGTTTTCAAATAAGGAAGATAAGCACATTTTTACTTGGAAGCTCGGCCAAAACATTCCGAGTATTACTAATTATGTTCACAAGAAATCTTTCAAATCATTCTTTTAAAATACTTGTATGATTGCCAACTCCAGTACAATTATCAAGGCCATAAGAATAGGGGTTGAAATCCCTAATTTGAGTACGAAGAAAAGTACCATTAACCAAGGGAGTTGTATGACCAAATAAATGTATCAAGAGAGGTTTAACCTTCGGAAACCAAGATTGGAGATGAAAGTTCAAAGTTCCAAAGAGACCTTGTATTAAACCATGAAAACAAACTTAAAACAGTCCAACATTCATAAAGGAAGGTGCAAAGTTCTTAAAGGAGTAATTTGGTTGAAAACAGAAATTTTTTCAGTTTAGAGTGACACTATTTTGAAAAATCGTATCTCGAGTCCCGTAAGTCCAAAAATGGAAAACATTGTATCGTTGGAAACTAGATCCAAAGTACTAAAAGTTCCTAGAAGATATTTTTCCATGATTCTAAATGGAAAGTATCCACTTTTCAGCTCAAAGTTGCTGATTTAAACAAGTAAGACAGGATCAGTCTTGGTTTTCGGTAATATGTAGAAACTCGGCATAATTCACAGAAAGTGAATCATGCTTTGAAATTCGTCACACAATATAAGTTCCAATCAAGGTTTCAAACACAATAAGCGAAACTAAATTTAGAGTTTTGAATATCGATATACATCAGTCCAAAGTTGGTCGACTTTCATGACCTGTCCAGTCATTTTCCAGATTTGAGAAGGCACCTTTGAGGTACCATTTGGCCATCGAAATGGCATTGAAAATACACCAAATTTGGTAAATTTAATCTTCCCTATGTGAAATACATGTCTACCAAATTTCATGCGAAAACTCATGTGGGAAGGCAGTTAACAAAATAATCAAAGTTCGTGAAATTCCCAAAGTAAATCTGCCATCTCACCCTTTTCTTTCTTTCCAAACATTTTGCACAATGAAATCAGTTCCAATTCAGTTCATTATTGGAACCAAGGTCCTATAAACATTCAAAAAGTAATTGATGGTTGATTGATATCAAAATTTTCGAAATAAAACATCCCACAACAAACTAGACCAGTCGGCCAGCAAGAAGGAAAGGTTTTCCAGTTTTCCAGCTCTGTCACAGTTTGGAAATTGAACCATATCTCACTCAATACAACTTTAAATTGAGAATAGTTGGTGGCGTTGAAATAGGTTCCAAAAGCTACATTTCATCAGAAGAAAACGTTTCCAAAATCAGTTCACAAGTAGTTCAAATTTAAGCCATAAGTTGCAGCTTCTCATGTCCATTCGAATGGGACAGGTAGAACAGGAAGAACAGAACAGCTGACTTTATCAATTCACTACAGTTTACTCAGTTTGAACTAGAAAGTGATTTTATACCGTTAGAAAGCTACGAATGTCTAGTTTTGAATGCCACTGACGACACTCAATTACGACTTCCGTACAGAGAGTTATGTTCAATCAAAGATTCACTGTTTGGGCATTCTGTTTACAATTTCCAAGTTCCTTTCAATTTCGAAATTCCAAGTTTTGTTCAATCAAATGAAATGATTTTTGGATGACACTTTGTACACACAATATACCACATATAACAACCAATTTCACAGCCAACAAACATCAAAAATTTCGAAATAACCACTGACCAAACAAGAACAGAATTTCGGACAGCACCTCTTCCTCACGGTTTCTCTCTTTCTTTCTCCTCTTCTAGTTTCTTCCGTTAAAACTCATCACAAACATACTAACACACACATAAATATCATGACAGCCCTCATTTAACCAAGGTGGGAGTTCATAGAGCCCACTCCAACCAACCAAATCCAAGCAACAACAACAATAAGGAAGCAACAAGCTTCAAAACCAAGAAATGAAACAAGAAAGCAAGAGTTTTGGTGAGAGATGTTTATACCTTCAAAACCCAAGAAGAAACCCTATATTTTTGTTGTGAGAAACTCCTTAAAACAGCCCCTAACTAGCCGCCCCTCTCTTCCCTTCAAGCTAGAGCAAGAATCCAAGAAGTTTGATGGTTAGATGATGTTTTGCAAGCAAAATGGAAGCTAGAAGTGAGGAGTTCTCTTCTTCCCTTTCTTGTCTTGAGGGCTGGCCGAATGGAATGAGAGAGAGAATGGTTTGGTGGTCCAATTCTTGGAGAGCAAGAATGAAGAATTATGTTGGAGAAGATAACTTAAAGTTGGTGCACAAAGTCAACCCTTAATAGTGACTCGATAGGGTTTCGTACCACCACTTTCTCTCTCGTTTGCTACACTTATATACTAATCTTCCAAGGTATCTCCTTTAATATGGTAATTACTCACCCTTAGTAGTCTAGAATTAATTTCTCAAATCTCCAATTAGTCGTACTGGCGCGACTTTCGGGAAACTATTGACACGCGCGCGGTAAAAGTTTAATTTGAACTCACTCACATCTAATCCCTCAATTAACTTTTTTTAGTCTACTATTGATCATTCTTAATTCTCCAAAACTAATGCACTCTCGAATCGAATATTATCTCGAAAAATGTGTACTCGTTATTTCTCACTAAACGAGTCGTAGAAAAATTAAATTTGCTAACGAAACGTTTTAATATTATAAAAGGGACATTTTTGCATACAAATGGATTTAAAACGGATGAAATAAATTATCTGGGGTAAACGGGTGAATAAATATTCAAATATTCTAGTAAAATAAAATAAAAATAAGAAAAAAATTCGAGTCCTCACAACCTTCCCTCCTTAAAAGAATTTCGTTTTCGAAATTCATACCTTCCATAACCTCTGATAACCCTAGACCTTATTGTGTGATCATTGCAGGTGTTCTTGCAGGCGCCATTGGTCAGTTTTCTCCTTCATTGACTTGTCGAGTGATAGTTTTATTTCCCTGTTGAATAGTAGTTTGTCGTGGATACCTCTTTGGGCAGTCATGAACTTTATGGTTGGCGCTCCCACATCCCATACAATTTCGCCCCTTTGCTCAACAGTTTTCTTCGGTATAATTCATCTTTCCACAATATCCACAGGTCAGACGAGGAGTTGTGACTTAATTGTATATGTCCTACTGGATCTCCTCGTGATATAGTTCCTTCTGGTTTCTTTATCTTGGGTGGTGAAGGAAGTGGTAGTCTTACTCCATCCACCCCTTTTCTAACTTTAGGTGGCGATCCAATTTCTCTTGGTACCTCAAGGTAGTGACTACTATTAGATACATCTCTTTTCCTCGCTTGAAAGGTTCTCAGTTGGGATTTTGTGCTCTCTACCCTTTGTGTTTTCTCAAGAGCGTCACTAAATGTTTTAATCTGTGCTGCGGCAAGGGCAATTTGGATTTCGAAATTTAATTCTTGGATAAACTGTCTTATTCTCTTCCGCTCCGTAGCCACTAATTCTGGAGCATATTTAGAAAATTTCGTGAATTATGTTTCATACTCAGCCACACTCAAAGTTCCTTGACGAAACTTTATAAAATCCTCTTCTCTCTTTTCTTGGATTAGTGGAGGAAGAAATTTCTCATTAAATTTTTGTACAAAGTTTATCCAAGTTCTTGGAGTTTGAGCTCTTTCCCACTTGTTTCTTATAACATTCCACCAGGCTCGAGCTGCTCCCTCTAGTTGAAATATAGCAAAAGTGACTTATCTTTCTTCTGTGTAGTTCAAGACATTGAATATATTCCTTATATTTTCTAACCAATTTTCAGCCACTTCTGGGTCAGGTCCTCCAGAAAATTTGGGTGGAAAGAATTTCTGAAACCGTTCCAAAACTCGATCTTTCTCTATCTCTTGGTTTCCATGTTGGTTTCCTTGTCCAACCCCCTGACCCTGTTGAGTTACTAAGAGTTCTAGTACATCCGTCATGCGAGTTAAAACTAATCCCATTTGATCATCTCCTCCCCCAACCCTTGGCTCGGCATTTTGATCAGTAGCAAAATCATTATCTACGCCTTTGGTTTCGGGGTTGTCTGAGTTGACGTCCCTTTCGTTGTTCTCTAGTTTTCATGTTCACAGCTAATCTAGATGCACATGCATAAACCCCACACTAAACCATAACTGAACTACACACACATACCGGTAACAATTCTAAAGAAATGAAATCACTTGCACAAATAACATTATCACCATACAAGTCAAACACAAACTAGAACTCATTAGATCATAACACAAGTTACAGTCAAGTAAAGCACATACCAAGTCAAGGTCAGTAAACAAAAGTAAACAGGTGATTAACAAAAGTACATGCATTTTCAAGGCACAAACTCTTAAGTCTTGTTCCCATCGTCTCATTACAAAAGATTAAAAGTAGTGCTTCACTAGATTAATTGGAACTATATGATTCCCGTTCCCTAACATATTCCACTTCATTCCCACACTAGGATCTTCTGGCCACGATCTTCTCCACCTCTCTCTCTTAATTGGTGTGTCATTCTAGTTAAATAATTATTGGTTTCTTGTAACTATTCACGTAAAATATCAATTCGTTCTTATTCCCCGCAAATAGAGATCTCAAGTCTTTAGCATTGCCCTCAACTCTTAAGTATTCGGGTACAAGGATCCAAAATAAGGTAATTCACAACTCGAACCGGCCGGTCCCAAGAGTAAATCACCATATTTGAGATTCCTACCCAACATACATATCTAATTATTTTCAAGTATCAAGATAAAGGGTTTATACCTATCACATTCATAATTCACAGCTTACGCTTTAGAAGAGTACTTAAGTTTTTACTCATTCACATAATAAGGACCATAACACAACTTGGCCCAAACTCACCCCATTCAGAGACCACGCGAAGTGGCTCTGATACCACTTGGGACGCCCCCACTTCTTTCAAGGACGAACCCAAGGATATCCACGGAATGCCTGCCCAACTCTCGCTGGGGCTCACTACAATTCATAATTCAAAAACTAGAAATGATTCAAATATTTTTAATAACATTTAAAGTACTCCAAAACATTTCATACTTACCATTAGTTAACTTTCAAACTTAAATACAATTCAAAAGAATATGTACAATAGTCATCGCTATAATATAAGTTGAAGTCTCCAAAAGAAAACAATTTAGAACTATTCGTGAGCACTCTCGGTCCTGAACCCTGTTAAGGAAAACAAAAGCGTGGAATGAGCTAAATTGCCCAGTGAAGTTCCAAAACACACTAGCAGTTCTACTAAATCAAGTAAATTGAGTATAACGCACATACGGTTCAAGGTGTCACATTGGCACATTTAAAATGAGACATTTATCATTTTACAAAAATAAACACACATTAAAAGGATACGGTGTTCACGTGGAACTGTTTCGGTCAACCGCACCTTATAACTCCAATATTTCCCCCGGTTAAGACAATAATAGTTTTAACTTTATTTCATCCACTAACTATCAACTAACTCTAGTTAACCAAATGTCTAACACTAGTACATTTGGCCAACTATTACTATTTAAACAACTAATAAATGAACTAAACTAATGAGATCGAGACTAAAGCTTGCGAACTAGGGTTTGGGTAAGCAACCCGCGAGCAACCTTCTTGACTTCCTTAGCTCGAGTTTGCTCCATCCTCATTCACTAACACGTTGATGAATGTGCCTCCTCTATGCCTTCAATAGCCCTAGGAACACCAACTTGATCTTGAACGGCCCACACTAATGCTTGTAATGATTCCTTCACTTTCTTAGCACGAGCACGTGTCATTGGTCCAAGTGGAACCTTAACTTGCTCAACTTGTAATGTTGGATGGACCCTCGACCTCATCACCTATGAGTTAGTGGTCGAATCGAACTAGTAAGGGCTTGGTCGAGAAGACTGGCGAACCATAGGTACTGTTTATTGTTTATTGCATAATCCACTGGATTCGGTATACTCGAGTATTACTACCACTATTAATGTTGGAGTTCAGGCCAGTAGGATTTTTGATTGGTGCATGGAGATTGGAGTTAAATGGTGCTCTACTGGACTTGTTACACTGCTTTGAAAGTTGATGGAGTGTCAACTGCTTCTTGGCAAGCTGCGGCCGAGTTAGCTCGCAAGAGCGACTTGTATCCTTATACCTGGAAATGTTGAATCCCTAATTAACTGGTTGCTTGAAGTGTTACTACTTACTTCATGAACTTTTGTGCTCGCCACTTTGAGATTTCAAGTTTTATATAATGGCCAACTTGCTACTTGCTTTTGTATGATGTTTTGGAACCTCACTAAGTTTTGGCTCACCCCATTAGTTTTGTTTTTCTTGCAGGGGGTGCGAGTATAGGCGTGAGGCGGGAATGGGCTGGTTCTTGTCTAGACCTTCTAACCCAATAAAAGTACTACAACTATTTGCACAAATTCACAATTGTTAAAGCAAGTGTATAGCAATAGAGATTGTACAATTAAGTAACAAAAATAAAAGCAATGTCGCACCCCATTTTTAAATAATAAATAAGAATGAGTGACGTATGGTTTGAAAAAATAGTGATGTGTGTGAAATTGAAAGGGAAAGGCCATGGGACTTTGAAATGCGACGTTTTGGCCAAAAATAGTAATCTAAAAAGGTTTTGGTAAAATGTAGGAGTCGCCCACTTGGTATTGAGTTAGGATGTACCAAGTCACCCAATAAATGTGGATTTAAATGTAAAACCTTTTTAGATTGACTCCAAAATCTATGATAAATTAGAGAAAAATGGTTCGGGGGTCACAGTTGAAGAGAGGGAAGGCAAAGACAATGTCTAAGGCACCCTCTCAACCTAGTCTAAGCTAGTTGCATGATTTAGTCATGATTTTCCTAATTTCTAGCTACATTTGGATGTAACTAATATGAATGCAATCCTAAACCTAATGAGGAATCGAAATGGACGAATATCTCTTAGAGGCTCGATCGGACTAAATCACATGAGTTGTGATAGCCAAGGATAAGCCCTCCAAGATGAAAAAATGAATGGAATGAATGTATGCAATGTGAAAACATGAGCTTGTGTGAAGTAAAAAAGGTAATAATAAAAATAATAGTGTGTAAGTGGGAGTGTGCAAATGGGGGTGCAGAGTGAGGTATGTAAAGTGATAGCGTGAAGTGCATGTGTGCTCAGTGGTAGTATATAAAGTGCAAGTGGCAGAGTGAAAATGTGCAAAATAAGAGTTGTGTGAAGTGAAAATGTGGAAAAAGGGATAGTATATGAAGTGAGAGTGCAAAGTGATAGTGAGTAAATGAAATGCATGAACCCTAGAGGAATGCAAGCAAGACGGGTACGGGGAGACCCTAAATCGTGACTTTTGCTTTCCCTTTTAGTTAGAAAAAGAATGAGCGTGCTAAGGTTATGTGTAGCCAAACTCGTCCATTCCCCTTACCAGAAAGGTGACTCCCTAACCTAATCAGGCAAATGACCCTAATGACTAGAGTGAAATGCAAAAATCCTAAAGATCATACTTTGAATGTGGGAAAGGGGAAAGGATCATGAAAAAATGTAAAAAACACTAAGAAAAATGCATGAAAATGTAGTGAGGGCATGCGAGTATGTACTAGCAAGGGACGGCCCTATTGGGTCTAGCATTGGACTAGCCTTTTACTAACGCTCTCTCACAAGCATTGGACTTGTGAAAGCTCGAGGGAAGGCCATGACTAGCATTGGACTAGTCACGGCAACGTGCATTCCATCCACATAATCAGATATAATATTAAAGCAAGTAGACATGTAAGGCACCTAGTTTCACGTAGCACATATCACATAAGCATGCTCATCTAGATGCAAAAGCCTAGGGAAAGCAAATAAACACATAGCACCTAAGCATGCAAATCACACAAAGCAAACAAGCCCTAACTATTACATTTGAGGGGGGGCCTACTACAATCTAAAGGGGGGAAGGAATTAAATGAAATAATATAATAGCCTAACTATTACAATTGTGGCATTCAAGTGCCTTTCAAATAATTATAAATTAAATGAATTAACTAAATTAAAACAAATAAAGTAACTAAATAGAATAAGTAAAAATAAAATAAAATATCCAAAAGAGCAAGCACTTAATCACATAAGCCACATAATTACACATAGGAAGTCAAACAAGTAAAAATAAGGGATAGAGTGTACCTCCCTTGAATTGACGACCTAGTGGGATGAAAATTACTTATTTACCCTCCAAAACGAAGAAAAAGGTCAAGGCATCACTTAATTAACAATTAACGAAATGAAAATTAAACACGAAAATAACGATTAAATGTGATACCCTGAAAAAAAAAATTTTAGCCTGTAGTTTTTTTTCAGAGAATCCGGCCGTATATCCGGCTAGTTCTTGGTCGGATACTTGGCCGGATTGGCAGGGGATTCGGAAAAATCTTGATTTCGCCACTGCCACGAATCCGGCCAGATCTTGGCCGGATTGTGACGTGGCACTTTGGCAGCCAAGTTTGACCGGCTGATTTTCCTACGTTCTTTTCTTGCTTCTTGGCTGATATTTCTTCATTTATTCTCCTTGCTTGGCCAAGCTTCATGAGGCAGAAAAGAGAGAAAGAGAGCTTCACCTTGCACCATCCTTTCTTGTCCAAATCTTGAGTTTCAACCGTCAGTTTTGGAAACTACTCCATACAAGTGCTCACCAAGGAAGTTGGAAGGAGTTGGTGGAGTTATTTTAGAGGGACAAGCTCTAAGCCACCATCTTTCTTGAGGATTCAAGGTACTTTGCTTGTAAAATCCCTCTTTGTTTTTAATAGTTGCAAATTGGTGGCTTAAGGTGGTAGTTTTGGTAGTTTTATGAGAACATTTCATAGTTTGAAGTAGTATTATGGAATTTCCAGTTTTAGAGTAAAATTTCTGCCCTCATGTGATGATTAATGGTTGGCCATGGTTTTGATAGTTTGATATGTGATTTATTGAAGTTTTATAGGCTAGTTTCCTTTGCCTAAAGAAATTCCAGCTTTTGTGCATCAATTTCAGTTTTAGGGTTTCGAATTGAGGCTTAATTGTAATTGGTTTTGGAGCTATCAACTGGCACAAATTGAAGGGGTATTGTGGCCTAATTAGGTGTGTTGTATATCTTATGATTTGTATGTGTAACTGTGGTTGAATTGAGATGTGATTGGTGATTGATTGTAGGATGGAAAAATGAAGAAATTAAAGGGAAATGTGTAACGACCCCACCTCCCCCTAAGGCGAACCAGAGGGTTCGGCGGGCCGCCTGCCCAGCTCTCGCCGGGACTCAGTCGTTCACTACAATCCTCAAATAAATTACAAGAATAAAACTCAAATATATAACAAATTCTCCAAGAATTTCCTATCACAATCGCAGTGGAACTAATTCCCAAACGTGGAACGTACACGTTCATCCATTCAAGTTCAAACATTCATACGAACGTATATACATATACATCCGACCAATCTCAAACCTTCATACACCCCTAACATCAACTATTACACAAGAAGAAATCCAAAGTCAAATCATACATAAGATACTCCATCCAGCTACACAAATAACGTAATACAAGCTCTTCCTTTGCCTCGATCCCTGTGGGGAGAAGAAAACATTTGGGGTGAGCTAGAAGCTCAGCGAGTGAACAGTAAAATCAGTAATCCAATAAACTTTACAATTGTGCATTTAAATGATGCAAGAATTAGTGATCAAATGTGCGTATATTGCTCTCTTGAAGCCAGTGAAATTCTTGTACTTAGATATCCAACGCTCCCTTAGATCAAGTAACGGATAAACAGGTATAAGGAGCCATCGTGCTCCAAGGAATGCGTAAACAGTAGCGGGGACATTGGTTCTAAGCACACGATTTTCCCAAGAACTCACCCGAGTCAAATGTCATGGCACACACACAAACACAATGATATGCAAATCATGAAATCGATGCAAGACTTATTTCCAAAGTAATTGGGGAAAAGTAGTCGAGGGATCACTCACCAACCACGGCTCACGAACCTTATCCGGCATACCTCATTACCTTGATCAAGTTGAAATCCTAAATTACAAATATCAAGTCAAGCAAAGGAAATTCTAAAATTAACAAGCTTCTATTGCCTTTTGGCATTTTAATCACAATTAAAGCTACACTTATCTGATCGAAACAAATCTTATGGCGTTACGAAGCTAAGACATATGTCAACATTTTTTATGAAGATCTCCAAGGCCAAAACATACTTATTCAGGGTCAAAATCCGAATCGTAGAGAAAGAACGAAAACTGTCATAAAACAGGGGTTATGGGGTAGTCATGGGTATTTCGGTCAATTCACAAGCCACAGTACTCCAATCAATCTGAAATTTGCAGGCAAGTAGTCAACTCATATATCTACAAGTTTCATGTTTTGAGCAAAAGTTGATTCGGTCTACAGTACAGAGAAAATGACAGTCCAACTTCAGTCCAGAAACAGGGAAAAAACTGAAATTACTCTTCTTGAACCGACCTTTGCATATGACTATCACTAATCACAATTAAGGGCTAGAAATCCCCACTTAACATGAGACTAGCCTATACCAATCATGTATAGGCCAAAACAAGGATGAATTAACTTAAACAAAGTTTAGAAATGTCACTAATATGGAACTTAATCCTCCCAATTTCCAAATCACAAGAATTTCCATAAAATGAATCAAGATCAATTCAAATTCAAAACAAACACATACTCTCAAAAATTGGACGGTATAACCCCTAAATTTTACACATTTCCAACCTACCATTCAAATACCAATTCTCATAACAATTAACTACAGTCACCCATATGGTTCATAAACAATACCATACATTCAATTAAGCCATAATTTCCTTCAATCAAAGCCAATTAAAAGCTTAAAGCCAACCTTGGAAAAATCCCTAATTTGAAACCCTAGAAACCGGAAATTCACTTCACATACGGAAATTTTCCGCAACAACCATAAATAACGTACAAGAGCTTCTATTAACACCATTGAAACCACTAATCCAAATCCAATCCAAGACTTTCATATAAAATCATAAAAATACCCAATAAATCAGAAAATCACCATAATTTCCATAAATCCATGAAATACTCCACAAAATCACATACATGACCACCACAAACCATTAATTAACCAATATTAGAACCAAAGGAAACTCGCATATCCAATCTTACCTCAAATTCAAGAGAGCTATCCACCTAGAGCTTCCCTTCAAAAACCAATGCATCAAAAGCTTTAAACCACCATAGAGAACCCTTGTGTGAAATATTGTCCAAAACCATCGGTGAAATCGCAAGATTTGGTGAAGATTGAAACTAGGAAAAACTTGAGAGCTTTTCTCTCTTATGAAGCTCGGTTGAGCCAGGGAAGAAATGAAGATATTTGGGTGCAAAAGTGAGATAAAAAGGCAGGAAACAGTCGGTCAAACTTGGCAACCGTAGCTGCCACGTCAGAATCCGGCCGGAATCTGGCCGGATTTCCGGCCGGATTCAAGGCAGTGGCTAAGTCGAATTTTTTTTCAAAATGTTCAAACAATCCGGCCATCACTCCGGCCAAGAACTGGTCGGATTTGCGGCCGGATTTGGCCCCTGCCTTTTTTTCAAAACTTTTCTTTTCTTTTCCAAGTTCAAACGTTGCGCTCCCCCGCTCGTCCAACAAAGATATAAAATTCCCGCGAGTACAGTGAGCATACACAACACGCACTCATATAAGAACACGTTTCTAGGACCATTAGATCGTAAAGAAATAGAATAATGCCTAGGGAGGACTTGTGAAAATTACGGGATCTCACAAAATGCTGTCCAATCTTTGAGAACATTTGATATCCTTTGAGTTTGAGTTAACTCTTGGTAGAAATGAAGGGCTTGGACTTGATCAACAAAACTGTCTATGATGGATGGATCATGAGCTGTAGTTGGTGAGTGATTCCACAACTATTTGCAAAGTTATTTTTCGAACTATTTCTTGCATTGCTTGCTCGATTGCATATCATGAGTGCTTGCATGTGTATCATGAAATGATTTGGCTCCAATGAGTTCTTGGGATGTCTGGTGCTTAGAACCAACGTCTCCACCACTATTTATTTGGAGCACCGATGGCTCCCTATTACTGTTTGACTGTTACCGGATCCGTTTGAGCGTTGGAGGTCTAAGTACGATGATTTCACTGGCTCACAAGAGCAATAAACGTACATTTGATCACTAATTCATGACATCATCTAAATGCATCGTTGTGAAACTGGTTGGATTATTAATTTTACTGGTCACTCGCTGAGCTTCTAACTCACCCCAAAAATATTTTTCTCCCCACAGGGCTCGAGGTAAAGGAAGCACTTGTATTAAGTTATTCATGGGACTGGATCTCATGTACAGTTTGAATTCGGATTCATCGTGTGTAATAGTGGGGATTGTATGAATGTTTGGAATTGGAACGAATGTATGTGTATGTTCCACGCTTGGGAACTAGTATTCGCTTCGCTTGTGACACGTAAATTCGTGGAGGAATTGATGTATTATTTGAGATGGGCCTTGTACGTTATTTGAGCATGGTAGTGAGTGAGTGAGTCCCGGCGAGAGCTGGGCAGGCGGTTCGCCGAACCCTTTGGTTCGCCTTAGGGGGTGGTGGGGCTGTCACATTAAACATGAAATGGGATCACTTAAAGTATTTACATAAAATAAATCATCTATATTTAAGAATTGAAGCGAATTAAAATAAAAGGGTTTTAAAGGTCTAACATAAAAAAGAAAAAAAAATCTATCACAATCAAATGCAAAAATTTCACAAGGAAAAGAATAAGAGACCATTTTCTATGTTAAATGACGAAAATTCCAAATTTCTACTAAAAATTCAAATCAGGACTATAAAAACTACCAAAAACATCAAATCTCCAAAATCTCATCCCAACACTCATAGATATTCAATGCAAAAATCAAATTGAAGCATACCAATCAAAACCAGATTTTTATGGGACCCAATTGACCAGTTTTCCTAAATTTCCAGGTCATAGTATAACAAAAAGGGACTTGGGGGGTTAAAGTATGATTTTTGTAAAGATTCCATGCATGCAAACAGATATTTGGTGACCAAAGCTTTCACAGCTTCTGTGATTTCCTGCTGCGAACTTTGCAGCTTATTGGCAAACCAGAAAAGAGGGCAAAAGTTTAAAACACAACCCAAACCTCGTCAAATCATCTATCACTATCATTGTTACAAGCTTGAGCATACCAACAAGATGACTAAACCAGATTTGTGGGCAGTTACGGGAAGAAGTGACTGCAGCAAAACATGAGAACGGCATGTATATTCTTATTTACTTCTGCCCGGATGCATTTGTGCGCAAGAAACTCAAAACAAACTCTACTAATTGGACGACCAAACCCAAGTGCTAGAATTTTATCCCATTGTCATTAACATGATCCCCTGTCCTAGAAGATCCAATTAAATTAACTAGACCAGAAATGCAACAAAGCAACGAAGAAGACATTCTGCAATTTCTAAAAAAACTTTCGGCAAACATCAAAAGCTCGTGTGAATCCAGAAATATTCACTTAACAATGTAAAACCAAAAGTTTAAACCCTCTTTTCAACAAAATCCAATGATCAATCATTCCAAAATCAAGATTTAAGCCAGTAGGGATGAACAGACACACACACAACAGCGAGAGACGCCATTGTCAAGCATAAACAGCTCTACGATGTGACTGAATCCACAATACAGTACAGACACAAAGAGAGAGGCTCGCGGCAAATATGCACACAGCTTACCAACCAAAAATGCCAAAGAAAACACAGGCTTCAAACCAGTCCAAACTTGAACAAGCAAAGAAAGGAATCATGCTCTACCCATGCTGCTGCAACGAGCCGAGAACTGAGAGCTTGTTGCAGCAGATTCTTATTATACCAATCTCAGCCGCATGGAATTCAAAAACCCAGGCAACAGATTAATCAAACATTCTTTACACCTTCCAACATGAAACCTCAGACTTGGGCAATTCCTAAAGCCTTTCTGATGCTTTGACACCTCAACAAACTCAGGCGATAAAATTTAACAACTACAAGGATTCAACCCCCGATGCTTCAAGATTAAGCAGCCTTACAACAAGTTCTACCCGAACCAAACCCCCCCCCCAATAATCATGAGAACAACACATCATAGGGACAGTTAAGATTACCAATAATTCGTAACAGCAAAATTCAAGGGAAATCACATGAAATTTGACAGCTTTATGATTCGCAGGTTTTCAGCCATGCAAAATTCCAAACGTAGTTTTTAGTTCATCAGATTGAATAAAGCTGTGGCTTTTCGATCAAATAGCAAACAAAACACTACACAAACTGCTATCTCAAACCCGGAAAGAAAGAAAACTAAAAGTATTGCAACAGTCCGAAAGATTCCATCTTATTGCATCCAACTTTTAATCTAAAAGTCTTAGCATATGACACAAGGCCACACTCACAAACGAAAACTCAACATCAGCCATCTAAACACCGCACAATATCCATGATTCTCATAGTAAGCTATCAATAAGAAAAGGCAAAAGAAGGACTTACAGTGTCCTTCTCGATGCAATTTGATAGCAACAGACGATGGTTGATTTCTATAAGCGATGGCAGTCTTAGACGACGCCTGATTCCTCTCTTCTCAAACTCCCTACCAAGTTCTTGTTCCCTTCCCTTTCTCAGTTTCCCATTTGTTCTACGGAGTCCCGAAACTTCTCTTTCTTTTCTGTTCCCTGTCTCCTCTCTCTCGTTTTTCTCTCTTCAGTTTTTTCTTCTTTTATTCCGCCGTCACCCTCCTGCCCTCTCTCTGTTTCTTTTCCTTTCAACCCCCCTGTTTCTGGTTTCCTTTCTCTGGTCACCCCTCTATCACTCTCTATCTTTTAGCCATCATCCGAATCCCCCTTTCTTTGTTTCCCTTCGGTTTCTTCCTCCTGGCTCTCTCTCTCTCGGTCTCTTTTTCTTTTGGCTCCCCGTCCGCCGCCCCTTTCTTTTCTCTCTTTTGTTCTTTTCCCTCTGATCTTTCTACTGCCGAAGCCCCCTCTATTGCTCCTTATCTTTCAGCCGTCATCCGAATCCCCCCCTCAAAGTTCTCTCTTTTCCTTCACCGTTTCCCTTCCTTTTTCCTCTGATCTGGCCCATAGCTACCTCTCTTCCTCTTTGTTTTCTTTCTGGGTTTCTTTCCCCAGCAGACAACCTCTCTCAATCTCCTATCTCTCTTGCTCTTCAGGTTCTCTCCACCACCTTCCTTCCGCCGTCAACTAGCCTCCCTCCCCTTTTTCTTTTTCTCTCGGCCTTTTTTCTATCAAACTCCGCCGCCTCCTATCTAGAGCTCTCTCGGTTATGTCTTCAGCCCTCAACAAAACTCACCCCCCGCCTCTTCTGTGAGAACCCGTACTTTCCCTAATAATTTTCCTAGGGTTATTTCCTTTCATTGCATGTTTTCTGCATTTTCTGGCTTAGGAAAATTTTCTTGGTGGATTTTATGAGTAATTATAGTTTTTAGATGATTTTTCTAGCATTGGGTAGTTTTTGAAAAATTACGGATAGATTATGGACGTGGGCCCCACTAGTGCGAAAAGTTCGGAAAAATTCGGCCAATAAGGTTAAGTTTCGGATACTGTGTAAAATTTATCGGGTGTTAAGAGATAAGAAGAGGAGGTGATTTGATTGATGTGAGAGAGACTTAAAGGATAGAAATGCATTTAATAGATTGCCAAGTGGCACTTTCTCATTGGTTGGACTTTTTGACTTTTTACCCTTAAGTTAAATATCTCAAAAATTGACTAAAAATCACCATTTTTCACTCCTTGGTGGCCGACTCTCTTAAGCTCAAGAAGGAAGAAGATTTCTCCAATTTTCAAGCTTCCATTTAGCTCAATCTTCCAAACCAATTGCATCAACTAGTTTCTACTCCATAAAAGTCTTCCATTAGGTGCTAGTAAGTTGTTTGGTGAAGTTTTTAAGGAAGCTAAGGTGTTCTACAACTCCCTCTCTCTTGTTTACTAGGTAAGTGATGATTACACTTCCTCTTATACCTAATGATGTTTAATTTGTGCCTAATGGTGGCTATAGTGTTGAGAATTGTGGTTTATTTCTTGGTTTGGAATGAATTGGTGAAGTTTTTATTTTTTTGAGGAATTTTCTGGTTTAATGTGATCATGGTGTTGTGGTTATTTATGATGGTTGGTAATGAGGGGTTATGACTCTAGTAGGTGTGTATGATAGGAAATTGCAACCAATTTTGGGTTTGGATTGAAATGTGAAAAGTTAGGGTTTCATAACCCCCTTTCTGTCCGGTTTTGGATCATATTGTTAGAGGCCGAATTGGCCTTTGCTTAAAACATGAAAGTTGTAGGTATTGATGTGTTTGACGTGCCTGTAAAATTTCAGGGCAATTGGAGTAGTGTAAAATGAGATATGTCGATTTTACTGTTGCTATTCTGGGTTGATCAGAAAGTGCGAACTGCGCTTGTAATCGTCTGTTTTGACTGGCATTGCTTTGGATTTGGATGTTGGTGTCTTCTGATGAAATGTATCCTGATGTCTTAGCTACCGCATGCCTTTGGAATCAATGCATTTGGACCTGTATATACTGAGTTGGACTAATTACAGCATAGTGTGATTTGTAAACCTGCAATTACGGTTCTGGTTTGGTATTTT